>NC_081572.1:58563507-58592669 GCF_022355385.1 Mustela nigripes
ATGGACGGATGGAGGCATGGACGGATGGAGGCATGGACGGATGGACAGATGGAGGTATGGATGTATGGAGGCATGGACGGATGGAGGCATGGATGCCGGCCGCGAAGAGACGACAGGAAGGGATGGGTAGTCGGAGACACTAGGCACAGTAACCCGGTGGAAGAGGAAAGACAGACGCCAGAGGGAGCTGACACAGCGCAGTAAAGCGGCGGGAGGGCGGGCCGAAGAAGGCTTCGAGCACTGGGGAGCGCGGCGCGCCCTGAAGCAAAGCATCACGCATGTGGAAGCGCTCACCCACGTGCGCATCCCCTCATCCTTCCTCCCAGACGGTGCCGGAGCTAGCTCCGCCGCCCCCACCGCCTACCTCGCCTTCACCACCGCGGCGAAAGCAAACAAAGGGGAGGGGACCCCCGCGGCGCCCTGGGCGCAGGGAGCCAATCACAGGGCTCTCCCCTCCGGGCAGGCGGGCGCCTCCTTGCCGGGGAGCCCAATCGGTTCCGACCGGGGCGCGGAGGGGCGGGGAGATGGGCGGGCCGAGGGGGGGACGGGGGACCGCGCGCGCAGGATTGACCAGCCCACCCACCCCCTCCCCCGCCCCGGGAGCGGCGGGGCGGGGCCGCGGAGGGGCGGGCGCGGGGGAGGAGCCAATCACCGCGCGGTCTGCGCCCAGAGGGCGGGCGGCGCCGCGGCGCGCGCGGTCCGGGCTGACGCAGCTGGGCCCTGTTCCCCAGAAGCGCGGGGGGGCCGGAGGGGCGGGGGAGAGGAGAAAGAGCGGCGGGCGCGCGTGCGCAGTGGCTCGGGGAGGAGCGGGGGACCTGGCAGCAGGCTGGGAGGCTGCGAGCGAGCCGCGAACCGGGCGGGCGGCGGGCTGCGGGCGCGCGCACCATGGGGGAGAAACCGGGCACCAGGTAAGGGAGATGGGGCCACGCGGCGGGACGTGGGCGGCGGCTCGGGGCGGATGCCGGGACGGTCCCCGGACAAGGACACCGGGGAGAGAACCCGGGGGCCGGACTCTTGGGTCCCTGGGGGGGCAGCCATCTGGGGCCGCGCGCCTGGGTCCTCGAGGATAATGAGGGGGACGCATGCTAGGGCCCTTGCAGAAACCGAGGGCTGAAGGCGATCAGGAGCCTGGCGTCTGGGTTCTCGCAGGGATGTGGGGGCCGGACGACTGGGTTCTCCGGTGCAGGCAGCGATGCAGGGGCGGAGGAAGGAGGAGCAGGTGGCTGGCCCTAAGGGGTTGGGTATGGGAGGTCCGGATGCCGGGAGGGGATTCCCCCCCTCGAAGGCTCGTGCCGAGCTGCTGGAGAGCCTCCTGTCAGGTAAACCGCAGGCAGTCGGGCTGTCCCAAGGGCCAGGTGGCTCTGCTTCCAAACTTCTGCCTTCCCCCAGGTTGCTAGGAGCAACAGCTTCATCTTGGGGGAGTAGAGTGCGTGACGACCCTCCCCGCTTCTGGGCCTTACTTTTATTCCCAGAGGTGAGGCAAGGCAGTATCTGCCCTGAGCACGCCATCCACTCCCCGGATGTTTTCTGTGCAATCGTCGAGGCGCCTTCCTTCCACTGATACCCCGAGTTCTCTTTTTTGGTCTCTAGCAAAATCCACTTCCTGTTGTGGGCCAACACCCCCCAAGGGGATAGTGGGTGAATGCCCAGGTCCCTGGGGAGCCGGAGCAGAAGAGGAAAAGATTGGGGCCGTATGCCTCTATCCAGGAGGGACCAGGATGGGGCCTGGGTCCTCAGACATCACTTGGCTGAAAAACATCATCATCTCAGCCCCACCACTCCCTGCCCGCAGAGGATGAGAACCCAGGCTTCTGAGCACCCCATCTAGTAGTATCAGAGAGATGATCAGAGGGAGGACTGGTGCCCTGGATTAGGGCTCAAACACCCCCAAAGAAAGGGGAAGTCGCTGACTTGAGGGAGGCCCCCAATTTCCGTTATGTGGTTCCGGGAGGAGGATGGATGGACCAGAGGAGGACTGCTGACTTGGCACAGTCCCCGCCACCTCCGTCTAATTCTGGGCCACAGGAAATGGAGAGAACATCTGCTGTCGCTGGCCCCCTCGATGGGCACCTCTGGGCACCCCCACAGTCTGCCTCCCTTGGCCGACCTCGGTGTACAAGTGCTGCTGCTCCCCAGCCTCGGCTCCCAAGGGCAGGTGGCCCTGCGGACACTTGGGGGCCGTTACCCCACAACCACCATCGGTGGCTTCATCCTAATAGGAGGAAGCCCTGGGACATAGAGGAAAACTTGAAGCAAAGACAAGGGGACTGGAAGGTGCCCTAGCTATCCGTCCTTAGAGTGGGTACTTGTTCTAGCTGCCACCCTACCAGTGTTTACTCTCCTTTATTGGATGGGGACACCGGGGGCCACCATACCCTTTGCCTTATGGCCTTTGGACAGCCTGACCTTCTGGGAAGAAGTGGCAAGTGAGGTTGTTAGAGCAAAACCGGGGACGGGGGTTATTGCTGGAGGAAGGATGGGCCAGTCTGCGGGACTTCTGTTTTTACTTGCCGAAGACCCTTCCCAGGGCTTGCTGCTGAGACAGCGCATGGAGATGAGGAAAGTCAGACCCACAAATGGCTGGAGCCCAGGCGGTCACCGGATACCTACTACACCCACAGCAGTGGGCAGAGTCTGGGGTTAGATTGTTTCAGCTTGGGGGAGCAAATCCCTTGCAATTCAACACTTAGTGGGGATTGCAGAGATGGGAGAATACCAGTTTAGTGAGGGAGAGCGTGGGCTCGGAGCCAGACTGAAGCTGTTCATCTGAGCCCCACCATTTCCACCCCGTGGGGCCTTAGGCTAAACCCTTCAGGCCCCCATGCCTCAGCCTCCTCACCTGTAAACTAGGAACACTGGGACCTCCACGCGCAAAGCCCTTGAAATGGCGCTGAACCTGGGGCATTCTCCTGATCAACAGCAGCGGGCATCGCGGTTCTAGCAATTCGCTGGCCTCGTGCTGGGGGTGCAAACTGAGTACGGCCTCCGGCCATCGCAGGTGACCTGCTGGGGCAGGTGATGTGTGGCTCGGGGCCTGTGCAAGCTCTCACACCGCTCCCCCAAGAGGAGTAACCAGGGTCCAGGCTCGATCTGCTTCCCAAAGGAAGTGATAGCTGAACTCGACCTCCAGAGATGGGCTTTGGGGCTGCTGAGATCAGAGATGGGGAACGGTTGGAGGTTAATGGAATCAGGTCACACTAAAGTAGTGCCTACAAGTAGAAACATTCTAGGCGCAAAAGCCAGGGCCATTGCCCTGCTGGGCACTCCAGCTGTCTTTGAAGTACCGGAGAAGTCAGGGACAGGGTTCGGTCCTAGACAGAGACTCCTACAGCCTGCCCATTTGGGTCCCTTGGGGCAAGTGCTCTGGGAAGAGCCTGGGTAGTTCCTGTGGCAACCAAGGGCCATTGTCCTAGGAGGAGGGGACCTAGTGTGTGTGTGGGGGGGGGTGTTGGGAATATTCAGGCCCTGTGGTGGCCCTTCTCCTGGGAAGAAGTGGGAGGGGTAGAGCTGGCAGAGCCCCAGAGCCTGCAAGCAGAGTCCCGGGTGAGTTCAACTTCTCGAGCCAGGGTGGGGAGGTCCCCGCTGCCCACTGTGAGGCAGCGGGGTTTCCCTTTCTATTTTGCTAGGGTCTTCAAAAAGTCGAGCCCCAACTGCAAGGTGAGTCCCCCATGCTGCTTCTGCTCCCAACCCACTCCGGGCCCCTGCAAGGCCCAGCCTGCCCCTCGCCCATCCCCAACCCCTAGCTCCCCACTTCCTGTGACAGCTAAGAGCTGACTTACTTCCTTCCCGAAGCCCCTTGCCGCAAAGGCCACTCAACCCCAGCCAGCGGCGGGGCTGGGTTGGGACAGGTCCCTGGGTGGGGACAGGTCCGGGTCCCTAGGCTAGAGGAAGGGGGAGGAGCCAGGAGCCCTAGGCTATACCCCTCTTGGGAGTGGGCCCAGGGTTCCTGGGCTGGGAATGGTCAAGAGCCCCTAGGCTATGGCCTATGTATCCCAGAGCCCCCGAGAGGAGCCCGTGAGACCACACCCTGCTCTCTAAATGACTGGGGGGCCCCTCTGAGTCCTCTCCAAGCCCACTCCCCACTCACCACACACACACACACGCTTGCCTGACTTGTGGACAGAGGTGCAAAAAGCTTCAAGGTTGGGTAACCTGGGAAACCCCACTGCTCTCCCCTTCTGACCCTGTTGGGAGGAACCCCAGGGCTAACCCCAGCCTGGGAAAGACCAGGGGCAGGACGAGTGCTCTGGGGCTTACGTGCCCCGCACCCTCCTGCCCCATCCTCCCTGTGCCCCTTCTGTATCCACAGCTCACTGTGTACTTGGGGAAGCGGGACTTTGTAGACCACCTGGACAAAGTGGACCCCGTAGGTAAGTGTATCCAGAAAGCAGCACCAGGCCCCCAAGACAGGGAGAGGCTCCTGGGCCCAGAGATGGAGGGGAGGCCCTGACAGGAAGTGAGTTTGTGTGTCCCTTTCCCAGATGGCGTGGTGCTCGTGGACCCTGACTACTTGAAGGATCGCAAAGGTACTGGCCCGAGAGCAGGGGGCGCCTCAGGGAAGTCGGGGTGGCCCAGTGGGGCGGGAAGAGGGAAGTCAGTTTCAGGCAGGTTGGTTGCTGCTGGGGATGAGGGCTGGGGCCGGGGGGTGGGTGTGGGATCCTGACCACCACCAACAACCCCCCCCCCTGCAGTGTTTGTGACCCTCACCTGCGCCTTCCGCTATGGCCGCGAGGACCTGGATGTGCTTGGCTTGTCCTTCCGCAAAGACCTGTTCATCGCCAACTACCAGGCCTTCCCGCCGGCGCCCAACCCCCCGAGGCCCCCCACCCGCCTGCAGGACCGGCTGCTCAGGAAGCTGGGCCCACACGCCCACCCCTTCTTCTTCACAGTGAGGACACCCTCCACCCTCTACAGGGCAAGGGGGCTGCCATTGAGTTGCGGGAAGGGGGGACGGTGAGGCCCCTGCTCCAGGCACATCTGGAATCAGCAGTGAGGAGGAGACCCTGGACAGCCCCCCCACCCCGCCTTCACGGTCACTCTTGTGTCTGCCTCCTCCCTGGGGCCCCTCCCTTCTTCCCCTTCTCACCCATCGGGACGCCTCCTCCAGCCTCTTAGTGGGGATTGGGAGAAAGATCTGGAAGAACCGAAGCCTCCCCTTGCCTCCCCACAGATCCCCCAGAACCTTCCCTGCTCCGTCACCCTGCAGCCAGGCCCCGAGGACACGGGGAAGGTACAGCGGGAATGGGTCCGAGGGTTCAGGGGACAGAACGGGCTCCAGTAGGAGCCTGGCACCCATCGAGAGGGGGGCTGTCAGGGAGAAGCCAGGGTGGGACTTGTCCCCGGTGGAAATGTGGTCTGTCTGCTCCCGGGTGACTCTGGGCACTCCCAGGTGAGTATAGGGGCTCGCCTTGCAGACAGGACTCAGGCACTGCCAGGTACTGGGGGCTTCGGGAGGCAGAGGACGAAACCCCAGGCCCTACACTCCTCAACACACAGCGATGGGGCAAGAACCCCTGACCGAGGCGAGGGAGAAGGAAGGGTGTGGTGGTGTCAGGGGCCTTGTGTAAGATGTGACCTTTTCTCCTCCCAAGGCCTGCGGGGTAGACTTTGAGATTCGCGCCTTCTGTGCCAAATCACTAGAAGAAAAAAGCCACAAAAGGTGAGGGAAGCAAGCCCCCCCCCCCCCATGCTGTGAGCATCCCCTCTCCACGCCTTGGAGCCCTAAGCCTCAGGGAGGCAGCGCTGGGGGTCCGGGTGTCTGAGGACTCGCCCCCTGCCGCCCCTCTTCCCCACCCCCAGGAACTCTGTGCGTCTGGTGATCCGAAAGGTGCAGTTTGCCCCAGAGAAACCTGGCCCCCAGCCTTCAGCAGAAACCACACGCCACTTCCTCATGTCCGACCGGTCCCTGCACCTTGAGGCCTCCCTGGACAAGGAGGTGGGGTGCGGGGGCAGGATGCAGGGGCTCCAGTGCAGAGGGCCCTGGGGGGAGGGCTGGAGCCACCTGCCAGGACAGCTGGGTGTGGGTGTGGGTTTAGAGGGAGACCGAGCCACGGGTCTGTGTGGGGGCAGGGGGGACGCTGATAATGGGACCAGTGCAAACAGATCGCATTAACTTGACCCCCTCTTCCCGAAAGCTCTACTACCACGGGGAGCCCCTCAATGTCAACGTCCACGTCACCAACAACTCCACCAAGACCATCAAGAAGATCAAAGTCTCTGGTAGGAGGTGGGGGATAGGAGGGGGTCTTGGGGGTGGGAGTTGCTGCCCACGTGGTATGATTTCTGCGCAGGGACACACCCCAGTGCGGGAGGCTGCCTCAGAAGGAGACACAGCCCCGTGGGGTCCAGGGCAGGGGGCCTGGGGGGCTGCAGCCTGCACTCCAAGCATGGCTGCCTGACCTCACCCCGCCCCGCAGTGAGACAGTACGCCGACATCTGCCTCTTCAGCACTGCCCAGTACAAGTGCCCTGTAGCTCAGATCGAACAAGAGTGAGTAACAGAACACCCCGGGGCTGCACCTTAGGGCAGAGGAACAACCCTGGGAGACCGTCCCCACTCTGAACCGTCCCCACCTACAAGGGCCTTCCTTCCCGGCAGGTGGCTCTGAGCTCGCTTTCTGGAGTGGACTGAGCTCTAACCCAGCCCCTATTACCCGTGGGCCCAAATAGGGCAGCGCTGGTTGGGGGGGAAGCTCCCGGGGGTGGGAGCAACCACCTCGCCCGGCCCGCCCCCCCAGAGTCTCAGTCTCCTGTCCCTGCTCCCCAGTGACCAGGTGTCCCCCAGTTCCACGTTCTGCAAGGTGTATACTGTCACCCCGCTGCTCAGCGACAACCGGGAGAAGCGGGGTCTGGCCCTGGATGGGAAGCTCAAGCACGAGGACACCAACCTGGCTTCCAGCACCATGTGAGCGGGGAGCCGGGGGGGGGGGCTCCTGTGGCCCAGGCTCACGCGCTCCTTCAGGCTCTGTCCCAGGCACCCAGTGCTCTTGGGGCTCAGAAAGGACCAGAGAATCCAGAGGGGGAGGACAGACAGATCAACGGCGAAACGTACCACCCGTCTAGTGACGAGCGTGGAGAAGGAGCAAGGCAGAGGAGGCAGGGCGTGTCAGGGTGGGCGGCATGTGTGCCCTTCAAAGAGGCCGCCCCCCACCCCCAGGCGTGAGTCCTTCTGAGGAAGGACCCAGAGTAAGTCGGTGACTGGCCACACAAGGAGCGTCCTGGGCAGAGGGGTCCGGTGGCTCAGGCGCTGTCTCTGCAAGGACGCGCGAGGAAGTGTGGGGCCGCCACACCTCTGGGTGATGGCCACACCGTCACTGAGTCAGGGCCGGGCCTCCCCCAGGGCGCCCAGGTGCGAGGGGAGCACTGCGTGAACACGCATGGCAAGCCAGAGGCCAGAATGAGTGGGGAGGGGTGGGGGGGAATGCGGTCGGGGTGGCGGAGAGCTGGATGGTGCCGGGTCACAAGGACAGGTCACAAGGACACTTTAAGCTGCAAGCGGGTTCGGTGCCGAGGGGTGCCGCGGGGTGCTTGGTGTGAGAATAGCACAGCCCACACTGCGGGAGGCCACGGCTGGGACGGGGTCCCACCCAAACCCCCTCGTTGCAGCGTGAAGGAGGGCGCCACCAAGGAGGTGCTGGGCATCCTGGTGTCCTACAGGGTCAAGGTGAAGCTGGTGGTGTCTCGTGGCGGGTGAGTGTGCGGGGAATGTGGGGCGCGCAGGGGTCTCCTCCCGGTGCGACCGCGAGGGCCTCTCACACCACCTCCCCCATGCCCCCCGCAGGGACGTCTCTGTGGAGCTGCCTTTCGTCCTCATGCACCCCAAACCCCACGACCACATCACCCTCCCCAGGCCCCAGACAGGTGAGCGCACCCTGAGCCCCCCACCCCCGCGAGGCGGCCGGAGGCAAGGCCAGGGGAGACCCGCTGGTCCCCCCTGGCGCCTGCCCACCTACCCCTCTCCTCCTGCAGCTGCTCCGGACACAGGTGTACCCGTGGACACCAACCTCATTGAATTTGATACCAAGTAAGAGACTCCACCCCTGCCTTCGACCTCTGACCTCTGTGGCCAGAGAGCCCTGCAGCCCCCCAGGGTGCCCTCACCCCTGCTTTTCTCCTCCCTGGGGAGGGAGGGCCGAAACACCCAATCCAGATGGCGTAGCCTCCTTGCCCATGGGTCCAGCCCCTTCGCTCAGACGCCCCGTGTCTGGGAGGGGAGCGGGGGGCCGAGCAGAGGGCCTGGAGCCCTCACTGCCTCCCCCTCCACCGTCAAGCTATGCCACGGACGACGACATTGTGTTCGAGGACTTCGCCCGGCTCAGGCTAAAAGGGATGAAGGAGGAGGATTATGAGGACCAGCTCTGCTAGGAGTGGGTGGGTGCGGAGGTGGGGGGGCAGACTCTCCGCCCTCCCCGCCTCTGCCCAGCAGCTCCCCCCACCCATGCCTCCCCTCCCTCCCTCCCGCACCGGCCGCCCCAGGCACACACTGGACCCATCTCTCGTGGAACATGGGCCTGATGTTTTGGACTCCAGCTGCGCCCCCCCACCCCCTCCCCCGTGGGCGGCAAGCTGTGTTCAGACTAAATTCTGCAGAGGGTGCTGGAAAGACAGCGGGGAAGTGGGGAGAAGGAACCCCGCGTTCAACCTCACATCACAGCAACAGCTTCCCTTTCCAGGGAGAGGAGACCCTCTTGGGGGAGCAAGGCCACTTCTCTGTTTCTGAGCATAAAGAAGAAATTAAACCTTTTCATAGGCAGGAGCATCTGTGTCTTCCTTGAGGGGCGGGAGGAGCAGACCGGAGCTATCAGGGACCGGCCGCGGGGGGCTGAGCACCCAGCCAGCCTCCTCGCCGGGCCCCAAGGCCATCAGTCGGTGTCCGAGTGCTGGGCTGCCCTGTGCTCCACGGAGGCACTGAAACGCGATTGCTCGGCCCAGAACCTGCAGCGTCAGCTGTCGCATTCACAGGGGAAACAGCTGCTCACTTCCCCGAAGGCTGGGGGCCTTGGGAGCTGGGCAGGGCCGGGCTCTTCCTCATTGCCGCTGGCACACGTCACCACTCGGTCATGTGTGCTGGGTGCTCGGCTCCGGCCACCTAGTCCTGGGGCTTGGTGGGAGCCCGGCCACAGGCCTCCCTGGACAGAAGCCGCACGACATTCCGTGGGGCCGGGGGGGGAGTCTCACCTGTGACATCCCCCTGCGGCTTCTCGGATGTGCGTCAGGCACTCCCAGATGCCGGGCTGCAGGGCGGGAGCAACCCTCCACGGACAAGGCCTACCCCCCCTGCACCCACTCCCACTCCTGTCACCCAGCCTTTGTCTCCTGTGTCTCGTAAGGCTCATCATTCACTCAGCAGCCCGTGCCTGGGGTGCCCATTCCGTGCCGGGTATCACGAAGGACATCGCAGTGACCAAAGCCACCATTAAGTCACTCCCTGGTGACCTCGTGACAGTATCCATGCTCCAAAGGAGAAGTCCAGGGCGAGGAGTGCTGACCTCGGAGAGTGCTGACCTAGCCTGGGGTTTGGGAATGATCTCTCCGGAGGGAGGGACCTTTGAGCACAGAACCGGCAAATGAGGAACGGGCTGGAACCTTCTGGGCGATGGCAGCACTATGTGAGAAGGTGGGAATGGGGCAGAGACAGCAAGGCCAAGTGGTTCCAGATGGGGCCCGGGGGCCACTCCTACGGGCCTTCAGTCTGTAGAGCCTGACATCTAATTAGACCGCCATTTTCCCACGGACTTAAGTGCTGCCAAAATGCCAGTGCCCTTGGCTGCCCCCCGCTCCCCAGTACAGCCCACCCTGCACAGCCCGGCCCCCGCCACACAGAGGAAGCGCCAGCATCCCCTGATTCCCACGAGCCCACTCTGACCTCTGAGCTCTCGGCCCAGAGCTCAGCAGGATTTCAGGTGAATCAGGACTCCCCACTCCCAACCCCCAGGGAAGGGGGGAGGCGAGATAAAGACGCACCATCCCAGGCTCTGCCTTCCAGTGTTCAAATAAACCACAGATGCTGTTCTCATCTAGTCACACCTGCCCAGGTGCATTTCCCCTTATTCCGGACAGACAGTAGCACAATGTGCCCTCCTGTCTCTACCACGCTTTTCCTGTTAGTGGTGCCTTCCCTTCTGCAGCAACGCCTACAGATCTTCCTTATTCTTTCAGTCGCCCTGTGACTTTCCACTCCCTGGGTGGCCTTTATTTCTACCCATCTCCTGCCGATGGCCGTGAAGGAGGTCCGCTCTTTGGCTAGGCAAACACCAGGGCAGTCATTATCCCCGAAGACAGGTCTTTTGGGCACACACGAACTGGATCTGCAGGACAAATTCTTCTTCTTTTTTAAGATTTTATGTATTTATTTATTTGAGACAGAGGAAGAGTGTGAGTGTGAGTAGGGGAAGAGGCAGAGGGGGAAGCAGACGCCCCACTGAGCAGGGAGCCTGATGCAGGGCTCCATCCCAGGACCCTGGGATCAAGACCTGCACCGGAGGTAGACACCTAACTGACTGAGCCACCCAGGCACCCCTCAGCAAGTCATTTTTAACACATCGTAGGTGCCAACACTGGGCACTGGGTACACGCCCGGGGCTAATGTCAACCTATGGTCTCTAACCTCAGCTGGGCCCTCAGTTCCCAATGAGCCTCTGTCCCTCTCTGTCTTCCTGGCCACCTCCCTCGCCACCTTGCAAATCTTCCCCCATGCTCCTAGTGACTTCTGATTTTCAGAGATGAGGGCGCCAGGAATGGATGGCTGCAACTTCCCGCCTCGACCCACAAACACCAACGGGGATGATTCCCTATGCACCCAAGCTCAAGCCGCCGCCTCCTTCCACCAGTGCCCAGGTCGCTCCTCTCCCACCTCCTCTGACTCCCCAGCTCATCCCGCCATCCCCTCTCTTCAACCTCTGCCTCTCTCTCTGCCGTTTCTCCATCTGCGGTACGTCATACATCCACGCAAGTCTCTTCTGCTCAAGGAAGGATGGAAACCAGAGAAGACCCTCTTCCACACTCCAGTCTCTTCCACATAAAGTCAGTCTCTACTCATTTCCTCACTACCATTTCACTTTTCGTGCATTCTGTTCTTTTCTCTTTTTTTAAAACTATTCATTTATTTATCTGACAGAGAGAGAGGGAACATAAGCAAGGCAAGTGGGAGAGGGAGAAGCAGGCTTCCCATGGAGCGGACGCGGGGCTCGATCCTAGGACTTTTGGGATCACGACCTGAGCCGAAGGCAGACGCTCAACCCACTGAGCCAACCACGTGCCCCGCGTTGTTATTTTCAAAGTCATAGACACACCAAGAGTAAGGAGTCAGATAGAAGCACAAGGCTTATATCCCATGGCTCGCCAGCTCCCTTCTCAGAGGTAGCTGCTTTTACATCCTTTGATGTTTTTCCTGGTGTTGACCTCCAAGCAGCGTGCTCACTTTGCTGCTTCCTGACTTTCATCTTAAGCATCATTGCTGGTGTCCCACCATACGACGTGAAGACTGAGCCCCCTTCCGTGTCTCTCCCCAGCAGTGAGAGACTCCCACGGGCCTCATACTCCCGAGAGAATAGTATCGGGGGAGGTTAGATCAATAACCAACATTCACACGTGCGCGCCTACATTACCCGGCATCCTCGTGCTGTCTATCGATGACCTGTCTCCTCCGGCACCAGGTTGTCTGCCCTGAGTCACTGTCATTTAAAGAATCTGCTGGGGCACCTGGGTGGCTCAGTGGGTTAAGCCGCTGCCTTCGGCTCAGGTCATGATCTCAGGGTCCTGGGGTCGAGTCCCGCATCAGGCTCTCTGCTCAGCAGGGAGCCTGCTTCCCCTCTCTCTCTGTCTGCCTCTCCATCTACTTGTGATTTCTCTCTATCAAATAAATAAATAAAATCTTAAAAAAAAAAAATAAAGAATCTGTTTATTCTCTGAGTTCATCCCTAACTCTCCAGATGACCTGTGGAGCATGCTGAACTACCCACGCTGGGCTGTTTTATTGGGGGAAAAATTATGTTGCTGAATCATTGCATTTTCAGCCCGCATCCTAGCACACCCGGAGAAGAGAATTCCAGATTGGAACAACTCAGGAAATAAACTTTCATTTAACCCCCATTTTCTTTTAGTTCTTTTTTTTCTTCTAGTTTTTAAAAAAATTATTTATTCATTTAAGTAGCACGGGGCTCAAACTCACTACACGGAGATCAAGTCTCACACCCTTCTGACTGAGCCAGCCAGGCGCCCCTAATCTCTGTGTTCTTTTTTAAAAAGATTTTATTTATTTGACAGAGAGAGACACAGCGAGAGAGGGAACACAAGCAGGGCAAGTGGGAGGGGGGGAAGCAGGCTCCCCACTGAGCAGGAAGCCAGATGTGGGGCTGGACCCCAGGACCCTGGGATCATGACCTGAGCCGGAGGCAGACGCTTAACCACGGAGCCACCAAGGTGCCCCACTCTCTGTTTCCAATACAGTTCTGCCCCGGGTGGGCCTTTCATGCAAAGACCCTCTGTTTCCCGCCTTCAACAAAGAAAACTCCAGTAATGGGATGGGCGGGGGTGAATTTAAGAGTAAATCAAGTTGCTTTTATGCTTTCTTCACTACTGGCTTCATCTAGTCATTACTAAATCAGTCACCAGATACCCTTCTGTCTTGATGCTTCTATCTAAATTTTTCCTATTAATTCCTCTGCTTCTCTTTGACCCCCAAATAAGACCCCCCTCCTTGTTGTTCTTGTATTAGGACTTTTAAAAGCAGCGGAGTCATATGCTGGGTCCCTCACGCTGAACCGACCGTCTCCATCCGTTGGCTAGCCCCGTGCCGACTAGCATCGTTCCCCGTGTCCAGAGCTGTCCCGACCGACCTCTCCAGAAGGAACCCGGCTGGAGCACACGTCTGGAGAATCCTTCCAGGGCTCCCAAGGGCTTTCAGGACGAGGTCCAAACCACTTAGCTTGCAAGCCTTTTCCTGCTCTGGCTCCGGCTCCCGTCTCCCGTCCGCGCGGTTAAGCCGCAAGCCCCCGGCTCCCGCAGCGCCGCCGCCCGGAATCTTGTGTCCGGGCGCGGGCAGGTGCACCGCGCGCCCAGAATCCCGTGTCCCCCGGAGGTGCACTGCGCGCGCCTCCAAGCGACGGCGACCTCGCTGTCACCTGAGAACCCATCCCGCTCAGGACGCATCCCCAGACGACGCCGCTTAACCGGCGACCAGAACGGGAAAGGGGGGCTGAGCGGAGCCCGCCCCTGGGGACAGGCTGCCAAGCCCGGTGTCCGCGGGCATCCCGCCCCGGAGGAGCCACGCACCTGTCCCCCAGGCCCCTACGAGGGGTGCCCTAGCACCCCGGGGCTCCCAGCATCCTCACCCAGCACCAGCAGCCGCGCAACAGAGACCCCAGGAACGCCGCGGAGGCGCGCAGGGCCGAACCGCCTTGGACCGGGAAGCCAACGCCCCGCTGCCTCCTCTTACCACAGGTGGCCGCCAGGTGGCCGCGGCGGCGCAGAACAGGGTGTGCGCACAATACCCTGGGAATTGTAGTTCGCCAGGTCGGCCGGCGCAGAGCATCCTGGGAATTGTAGTCGCAGCCCCCGAGCACGCCCCGCGCAGGCGCACACCGACAGCCGCTTCCGGGTTCAGGCGCCGCGTTTTGCAGAGAGAGAAAAACCCGGAGGAAGGGGCGGCCGGGGGTGGCGATGGCGACCTACAGCCTGGCCAACGAGAGGCTTCGCGCGCTGGAGGACATCGAACGGGAGATCGGCGCCATTCTCCAGAATGCAGGTTCGGGACACGACGGCCGGCGCCCGCGCTCACAGCGGGGAGGGGAGGGACCCCGGGGGCCGGCGGGGGGACGGGCTCCGCGCGGGCTAGCCCCGGCCAGCCCCGGCCAGCCCCGGCCCTCTGTCGGCCCCCGCAGGTACCGTGATCCTGGAGCTGTCCAAGGAGAAGACCAACGAACGGCTGCTGGACCGGCAGGCGGCGGCCTTCACGGCGTCGGTGCAGCACGTGGAGGCGGAGCTGTCGGGGCAGATCCGCTACCTCACCCAGGTGCGTGCGGCCGGCCGCGCCCTGCGCCTCCGCCTCGGCCCGCGGGGTCCTCGCGGCGGAGCTTCGGCCTCTGGAGCGGTGGCGACCCGGCCTCCAGGGAGCCGGTGACCTCCGCCGAACCCTCGCTTCCGGGGGTTCCCGGAACCCCCTCGGGAAGGAAGACGTCGAAGGCGGCTTTGCCTGCCTCGTTGGCCCGCGAGCCGCCGGGCGGGGAGGCCCTGGGGAGGGACTGGTGGTCGGTGCCAAAGCCAGGGCCGTGCGCCCAGAAACCTGACCTGACCTCGGGGTCTCAAGGGGCGGCACCCTGAAAGGAGGGGCAGGGGTGAGCCGGTTCTCGCTGTGCCAGACGCTGAGTGTTTACGACGTGCCGCTTTATCTAATCCTGCAACAAGGCTAGGAAGTCGTTGGGGTTACCCACATCTTACACGAAGTTAACAGGTTCGGTGATTTACCGAATGACCGCGTGACCGGGCCCCAGCGGCGTCCGGCTCAGGGGGGACAGGAGGCAAGAGACCAGATGCTAGCTGGGTTAGGGAGCTGGCTCAGGGGAGGGGTGTGTCACCGACTCATCTGACTGTCCTGTAGGTGGCCACCGGGCAGCCCCATGAGGGCTCCAGCTACTCTTCGAGGAAGGACTGCCAGATGGCCCTGAAGCGAGTGGACTATGCCCGTCTCAAGCTCAGCGATGTGGCTCGAATCTGTGAGCAGATGCTGGAAAACTAGGCCAACCAGCTAGAGCGAGAACTTGGAAGAAGGCCACCACCAGCACCCGGGACAAAGCCCAGAGACCTGTGGCGTGGGACATCAGGGCTGCCACTTTGGGCCCGGCTGGGCAGGGTATAGGGGGCAGAAGGTGGGGATGGAGACACTTGAAGATCAGGCAACCCTGACTGCTCCCACAGGTGCGCCAGGAAGTGCAGACAAGCTCAGAGATCAGACCACCAGCGCACTTCCTCCAACACTCCGTGCCCTACCCCAGGCTTCTGTAGACTGGACCAGCGAAGGCATATTCTTTTTCATGGAAAGAGACAAAAGCAGAACCAGGGGTTTTAATTAAAAAAAAACAGCAACGGAAGCAGGGAGCTCGGACTCTCACTGGAGCATACGTGGGTGATACTGGGATTGAGGAAAGAAAATCAAGGGGGTGGTGGGACCCTGAGGGTAGGCGCTGGAGCCAGGAACCCTGGGAAGGGGGCAGGAGCCTGAGGCCAGTGTCTGCAGAATAGAAGAGTCAATAATTATAAAAATAATCTTTAGTAATTAAGCACATAATTTGTCTAGGGTATCACAGTGAATTGTAGATTTTATGTTACAGCATGGAAAAGAAATCGCGGAAGAGCAGACAAGAGAGCAGTGGCCGGATACTTGTATATTAAATATCAACTGGCTGTGGAGTGCCTAGCATGTGCTAGAGATTATCCTGAGTAAAGGTGTGCGGGGCTGCATAAAGAACGGCGTCTACCCTCTCAGATTTCCGCTCTCCACTCAGGCACTGGAGTCTGATGCCACAGGTGTATAATACAGCGGCAAATCTGGAAAAGAGAAAGGGTTGAAGGTATCAGCTTTAAAATTAAGGAAAGTTGGGGGACTAGCTTGAGCTGGAGGATTCGATTCCCAAAGCTCAACAATACAACCGTAGTACAGGGCAGGTGCTCAGGAGAGACTTGTGAACTAAATAAATGGCTCCCACCTTCCTTCATGAGTTCCTCTCCCCTTAGCCTGCTCTAGCTGCCATCTTTTTTTTAAGATTTTATTTATTTAACAAAAAGATAGCAAGAGCAGGAACCCAAGCAGGGCGTGGTGGGAGAGGGAGAAGCGGGTTTCCCACTAAGCAGGTAACCCAATGCGGGCCTCCATCCCACCATCACAGGATCATAACCTGAGCCAAGGGCAGACACTTCACAACGAGCCACCTAGGCGCCCCTAGCTACCATCTTATATTGCTCCAAGCCCTGCCTGGCTCTGAAGGTCAAGGATAGGTCCCTGGGCCTGAGATGGCTTTCCTTCCTCCCTCCCTCTTTTGTAACCGTCTCTACCTGATCTTCTCTCATGGCCTATGGTTCATGATGCAGACAGATGCTATCTGTCTGCTTGGGGCAGGTTTCCGGTTTCCGGCCACCTAAGAGCTTCTAGGGAGAGGGACCCCAGAGGCTCAGCTTACCTGGAGTGTGCTGCAGTGACTGCTCCCTCCTCCTCCTGCACAGCACGTACAGGAGGACCACAGTGAGAACGAAGATGATGGTCAGGAGGGAGACCACTGGCACCATGGCTGAGGTTCTCGCGGAAGGCCCTATTTGTTCTTCCAGCTGCTTCTGCCTCTCCTCAGACCCCCGACCGTGGCCCTCAGCGGATGTAGTGATGTCATCTGCACGGGTGAGGTTTCTGTCCAAGGACTGGGCCCCTGCTGGAAGCATGGGCTGTGCGGTGGACTGCGAGGCAGGTGGCAGGTGCGTCGGAGCAGGGGAGCCTGTGTCTAAAGGTGCCCTTTGTGTGGGCTCAGGAACCTGGGTGCTGGGAGGAGGTAAAAGCTCCTGGAAGGTCGCACTCCCGGAGTTAGCATATCCATATTCTGGAGAGGCAAGAAGTAAGGAGTCAGAACATCAAGATCACAGCTGAAGGCAGAGGCGGAGGGCAGAGCGGGGTGGAGAAGGAAGTGAACCGACCAGCAACAAGGAAGCACTGGGAAAAGCATCTGCACCGGGACGTGGGGGACACCTGGGCTGGAACCCTGACTCTGCTACAGAGTTGCTGTGTGACCTTGTCCCTTGTCTCTTGACCTCCCTGGGAGGCCTTTCTTTCAGCTATAGAGCAGGGAGAATTCTAGCAAGGGCCACAGTGGCCAGGAGGATGAAGGGAAAGCCTGTGTGCAGGTCTCTAGCCCACAGACTGGTCTGTGGGCCATGGAGGAGACGCAAGACTACTTTTCTGCAAGTGTTAGGACATTTTGTGTATTTATTTTATGAGAAAAATACAGCAGGCGCATCTCAAAAGTGGCATGTGTACAGTTAAGAATTTGTTCCTCTTATCGTATGTAAATTTAGCCTCAAAAGAGAAATGGCAACAATCAAGTATTGAGCTCCATGATACACAAGCTGAGATGTTTGGGGGTGAAGTGTGGTCATGCCTGCACCTAACCAGGAAACGCATCAAAAAATAAGGGGCGCCTGTGGGGGCTCAGTCAGTTGAGCGTGTGCCTTCAGCTCAGGTCATGATCCCTGGGGTCCTGGGATGGAGCCCGCATTGCAACAGGGCTCCCTGCTCAGCACGGAGTCTGCTCTTCCCTCCTCCCTCCTCCTTCCTCCCTCCCCCCTCTCCCCTGCTCAGGCACTCTTTTCTCTGTCAAATAAAATTGATGAGGAAGAAGATAGATGGGCTCGCACTAAAGCAAATGTGGTTATGTGCTATAAACTTGACATTGTAAAACAGGAATTTGTGTCTGCTATATTTTGTACCTACTATATAAAAGACATAAAATACAAATACATAAAAGCTAGAATCGTAGCTAGAAACGTAGACTCCAAGTAGTGGTCCTATGGGTGTCCCCTGGACAAGTCTTTCAACTTTTATGTAAGTCTTTAAATTTCCATAGTAGAATACTGGAAAGCAAAAGTAGTGCCTTGGCTTCCAGAAAAATATTAAATAAGAGCACGGGAGGGAGTGGCACAAATCACGACAGCGATGGTGGGTGACACTGGGTGAACAGGGGTCGAGGGGACTTCGCCTGGCACCAGGTACAACAGGAAGACGAGGTGTCATGGGGAGGGGACCCAAGCAAAGCCCACAATGAGGAGGAGACGGCTGCCCTGGAGACAGACCCCAGGGAGAAGGGGGAAGCCCCGTACCTTTGCGATCAAACCAGCTCACCAGTTCTTGAACCCAAGCATCTTTGCTCCCCCCACACACGCTGCGGGAGTGTAGCTGGAACCTAGGAAGGAAAAGCCTGGTCACCTCAGCTCTTTCCTCATTCCAAAGATGTGAAGTCACTGCCAAGAGCGGGGCGGGGTGGTGGGGGGAACCCTTTCTGCCCCGCCTGGGAAATTCCCAGGTAGGTGGGAAAGGGAAAGCAAGGCATGGATAATTGCTAGGCGAATGGAATCCTGGGAGGGGGTCGCTCCCCCCAGGAGTTCCAGGTCGACTGCGAGGTTCCCGGAGGCACCCAGAGGCGCTGCGCTCCCAGCGCTCCGGGAGATTACCTGATGTAGGAATTACAGCGATCGTAGGCTCTCAGGTGCTTTCGGAAATGTGCCATGACCTCCCCCTTCGGAGGGGAGTGGGAAGAAATCCTCCTGTGGCAATAACAACTGCCGATGACGCTGCCCTCGTTGCCATGGCCTGGGGGGGGCGGGGGCGACCCAGGTGGTCAGCGCAGGTTCCCCGCTCAAGGGGCTCCCCTCCCTGTTACTAAGCCTCTTCCCTCCATCCCGGATCTGACCCCCGGGCCCAACCCACACATCCCACCCCCAAACACGTCCTGAGCACGGCCTGGACCCGGATGTCCCCCAGCCTATCCCCTGCCCCGGCTGCCTGGGGACCCCGGCTCGCCACTTACCCAACACCCCCCGTCGGCCCTCGGCGCCCCCTTCCCGCTTCCCCCCCACCCGCCGCCCGCACCCCGTGTGCGGACTCGGGGACGCGGGGGCCAGCGCGGTCCGGGACCAACCTGGCGGAGGCAGCATTGCCAGCAGGACGAGGAGCGCGAGGAACCGGGCGCCCGGGCTCCGGCTCATCTCCGCGGCCAGACGGGACCGGAGCGCGGCGGCCGGCGGCTTGGTCCCGCGCCCGCGGGGACGCCGGCAGCCGCGGCCGGGATGCTGGGCTGGAGTTGCGGCGCGAGCTGGCGGCGCCCTCTTCCCGCGATCCCACCGTCCGAACCGACAGCGCGGTCGGTACTGCGGGCCCGCGCGCGCCCTCCGCCCGCCGCCGCGGGGAAAGCCCAGGAGGCGGGGCCCCCCTCGCCCCCGCGCCCCAGCGCCGGGAGCCGGCCCCGGACCACCGCGCCAACAGGGACCGCCGGGGAGGTGCGCGCAAAGCGAAGGGCGAGCGCGGCGGCTCCGCGGGGCGCGCGGCGCGGGCGGCGGAGCGACGGGCTCGGCGCGGCTCCGGGGTGCCCGCCCGGCCGACCCAGGTCAGGCCGCGGCCCTTGGAGGCGCGGCCGCTAGGCTCCCGCCACCCCCGCGGCGCTTTCGCTTCCCCGCCGGGCGCCGGCGCCGGGCCGCGGTCACATGCCGGGTGATGCCCCCGGGGAAGTCCGCGAGCGGCGGCGAACCCAGTCCGGCCCCCTCCGCGCGCGCCTCGGGCGCTGGGGGCGGGGCCAGCCGGGCAGCGGGCAGCGGGCTCGGGCTGCCCTGACGTCACGCCCGCCCCCCGCCAGCCCCGAGGTATTTACCTTCGAAAAGTGGCGGCGGCGGCTGCAGGTACCGGAGTGAAGGGGCGGCCGGGAGGGGCTAGGTCCGCGGGGGCCCCCCCGGCCGAACCGATCCAAGCCGAGGGGATGCCCCGGCTCCGGTCCCTCCCCCCCATACCCTACAGATGGATCCAAAATAATCCCTCCTGGCGGTCCGGTCCCCATAGGATTACCCTACTCTGGAGGGGCTGGGCCGCAGATTTAGGCCCCAAATACCATCACACTCCTGACTACTCGTCTTAACCCCTGCTAGCCCACTTCCAAGCCTAGCCCCGTTCTCCCCCTGAACTCCCACCCTGAGCCCTGAAAACTTGTCTTGAGACCCTCAACCACGCCCCCATTTTGTGAACCACCCCTACCCTCTCCCTCACCATACACCCCTTCCTCTCTCTGCTCAGTCTGGGCCCAGACCCTGTGGCCCTGAAGACATGGAGTTTGTTTCTGGATACCGAGATGAGTTCCTTGATTTCGCTGCCCTCCTCTTTGGCTGGTTCCGAAAGTTCGCGGCGGAGCGCGGGGCTGCGGGGTCCAGCCTTGAGGGCCGCTGGCGCCAGCTGGAGGCTCAGATCAGAAGGCTGCCCCAGGACCCTGCCCTCTGGGTGCTTCACGTCTTGCCCAACCGAAGTGTGGGCATCAGCCTGGGGCAAGGGGCAGAGCCAGGCCCTGGACTAGGCCTGGGGGCTGCCCGGTTCCTGGGAGATGAACCCCCACTCCACCTGCGAGACCTAAGCCCCTATGTCAGCTTTGTCAGCCTGGAGGAAGGGGAGGAAGAGGAGGAGGAGGGGGAGGAAGAGGAAGAGAATGGAGAGGAGGAGGGTGCAGGCCTGGAGAAAGTAGACCGTGGCCAGGCTGGGGAGCCAGTCCCCGCCAGCAGGGAGTCCCCCCAGGAAGCAAACCCTCCAGGGGAGACAGAGGAGGCTGCGCAGTTGGCAGGAGGCGGAGAGGATGGTGTCCGGGAGGACAAGGCAGAGGATGAAGCCGGCCCTGAGAGGAGGAAGGGGCGGAGAAGCGGTAAGAACCCCTGGGCTGGGGACTCACCCTTTGGAAGACCTCCTCCACCAAGCAGCCCAGCGGGGTGTCACCAATGGGTGGCCTGGCCTGCAGGGCAGTCTGGCCTGGAGAGGTGTTTTCATGGACCCACGATGTTTTCTGTTTTTTCAACTGGAGCCAGTATTTATATATTGAAAGGAAAGAATTCCAGAAGTCTCAGAAAAGCTGGAAAGTTCCAACAGCAGGCTCACACTTCTGCATGGCCACAGACACCCCGGCACCGGTGTCCCCTTCTGATGAGGCATACCCTCTCTACCCAGTCCCCTCTGTTCACTTCGCTGGCCCATCTAGCCGTTGCATGTATGACGTTCATACCCCTGCCCCTGACTTCTCCTTCCTTCCCCAGAGGCCGCCCCCCTGCATCTTTCCTGCCTCTTACTGGTGACCGATGAACATGGCACCATCCTGGGCATTGACCTGCTGATAGATGGAACCCAGGGGAGTGCCAGCAAGGCCTCAGGGACGGAGAACCTGACTCCTCGGGCCTACGCTCTCCTCTGCCACAGCATGGCCTGCCCAATGGGCTCCGGAGACCCTCGAAAGCCCCGGCAGCTCACCGTGGGAGACGCCCAGCTGCATCGGTACAGAAATGTGGTATCTGAGGCTGGGGAGGCATAGGGATCTGGACTCCTGAGCCCCCCAGCCTGATGGTGCCTGCCCCTATTCAGAGACTTGCAGAGTCTGGTCCCGAGGCTGGGAGTGAAGTTAGCCAAGGCGCCAATGCGGACGTGGGGTCCCCGGCCAGGCTTCACGTTTGCCTCCCTCCGGGCTCGAACCTGCCACGTCTGTCACAGGCATAGCTTTGAAGTGAAGCTGACACCTTGGTGAGCAGCCAAAAAGGTGGCATGAGAGGGAGGGAGCCCCCCCCCAACAATCAGGCAAGCAGAGAAAACTGGCCGGTGGGGGAGGGAGGGCCTGGGAAGTCAAAGGAGGGAAGAAAGCAGGCTGTCCCGAGCAGAGTATTCAGAAAAACGGACCGAATGATACACGGGCAGCTGCAGGGCACACAAGGACCAAGCACCCACAGGGCTGAAAGCTGGGTGCCCACCACCCCCTGTGACCCCAGCCCCCAGTGCAGTGCTGTCTTGTACTGTGGCGAGGCTTGTCTCCGGGCCGACTGGCGGCGATGCCCTGACGACGTGAGCCACCGATTTTGGTGCCCAAGGCTTGCAGCCTTCATGGAGCGGGCCGGGGAGCTGGCAACTCTGCCTTTTACCTATGCCGCAGGTACCCCAAGGCGATGGGGCAGTGGGAGGGAGGGGAACTGAGGTAGGGGTTTGGGACTGAGGCTGGGTGCCTGGGTACAGGGTTCTGGGTCTGAAGGCCAAGTGCTTGGGGATTTAGGATTGGAGGCTAGAGCCCTGGGGCTGCAGACAGGGTCTGGAGAAGAGGAGTGTGAGCCTGCATCCCCCGCTGCCCAGCCCCACCAGTGATTGGGGGCCATCAACAATCCCTTGAGTTTTTAGACCCTCGGTTTTCTCATCTGTCTAATGAGTATTTTTAAAAACGGTAAAATTGTTACAAGGACCCTATGGGTTTGGTGCCTTTGGCCCTGTAGACACTAGGAAATATTCGTTCTCTGGAGGACCAGAACCCGGTTCAGAGCCAGGGGCCTCGAGAAGAGCTAGAGCCTGGGGTTCTAGCCACCAGGCCCTCAACTGCTCCCCTCCTCCTTCTCCAGAGGTGACCAGTGAAACCTTCAACAAGGAGGCCTTTCTGGCCTCACGGGGCCTCACTCGTGGCTACTGGACCCAACTCAGCATGCTCATTCCAGGCCCTGGCACCCCCAGGCACCCCCGGGGCAGCGCACCAGCCCTCAGCCTTCTTCTCAGTGGTTCGTGTGGCCTCTCTTCAGGCATGGGTCCCTCAGCCTAGAGGGAAGGATGGGGAGAGAAAACAGGGCCCTGGATAACACCCCCATGCACGCACCCAACTCCACTGCCACCCCCACGGTCATTTCAGGCCTTCCCCAGTCCTCAAAGAAGTCACCCCTGCCCACCCCATCGAGAAGCCGTGTCCACAGGCAATCTCCCATTCCTCTTGCTGTAGCTCCAGGAAACATAGCTCCTTTGGAAGGAAGAGGGGGATGAGCCGGGTTGGGGCCTTCCTGACACCGGGATCCTCTTCTTCCTTCCATCCTTCCAGGAGATCCCTACCAGCTTCTCCAGGGGGATGGGCCTTCCCTGATGCCCCCTGTGCCCCCAGATCCACCCAGGGGCCTCTTTGGTGAGCTGGAGGGGCCCTGAGGGAGCTAGAGGTAGGGACAAAGACGGGCGGGTCAGCAGTCTGAACGGCTGAGGAAGAGGAGGCTATTAGACTAAAAGGGGCTGGGATCTACACGGGGGCCAGGTCCCCCACTAACCCGCTCTCCCCAGGCTCATGGCAGGATTACTACACATGGAGGGGCCTCGGCTTGGACTCCCCCATGGCCGTGCTTCTCACCTACCCGTTGACTGTGTATTACGTCATCACACACCTGGTGCCCCAATCCTGTAAGGAGAGCAGAGCAGCGGGAGTGAGGGGGGCAGGGAGCTGGAGGGGGACACGGGGAAGGGAGACCGTCTTCTTAAGCCTCTAGCTTCTCTCCCAGTCCCTGAGCTCAACATCCAGAACAAGCAGTCACTGAAAATCCATGTGGTGGAAGCAGGGAAGGAGTTCGACCTCGTCATGGTGTTCTGGGTAAGTCCCTCCAGGACCAGAGGCTGGGCATTTGGGCGTGGAGCTGGCGGTGGGGCGGGACCTTGATCTGTCCTCTCTGCCTCAGGAGCTCTTGGTCTTGCTCCCCCACGTGGCGCTGGAGCTGCAGTTTGTGGGTGATGGCCTGCCCCTGGACAGTGACCAGCAGCATTTTACCCTGCAGAGGGTGAGGGTTGGTGGGGGAGGAGCTGCCCACTACCTCCTGCACTCCCTTTGCCTAACATGCCCTCCCAGTGCCCCAACTTGGAGCGGTTTCTCCCCTCCGCTCCTGGCTCCCCAGGATGGCCCAGAAGTATCTGTTCGCCCGGGTTCTGGAGTATCTGCCCGGCTCAGCTCTAGCACTAAGGAGAAGGGGGGCCGAAGGGACCTGCAGATCAAGGTGTGCGCGCGGCCCTACCACCTGCTCCAGGGGCCCAAGCCGGACCTGGTTATTGGTAAGAGCCTGGGGTAGGAGTGTGGGGACATGGGCGAAGGCCGTGGGAGACAGCTTCTGCCCGCTCTCCCTCGGCCTGCAGGATTCAACTCTGGCTTCGGTCTCAAGGACACTTGGCTGAGCTCGCTGCCCCGGCTACAGGTGGGGGATGGGCCAAAAGGGACCTGCTTTGGGGCTAAAAGGGATCTCCTCTCCTGCCACTCCCCCTCCGTCCTCCCCCTCCGAAAGCCTCTTCTTTCCACTCTCTGCTCCAGACCCGGGGCGCGCCCAGGGCCCTCCTGACCCGGTCTGTCTTGTCTGTCTGCTTCGTGCCTCTCCCGCTCCTAGTCTGTCTGGGTCCCGGGCTTCCACCGCGGTCTGCGCCCCTGGCGCCTGGGGAGGGGCTGGGCGGAGGCGCCGCTTCGAGAGTCAGAGGCCCGCGTCCACCGCAGTCCCTCCGAGTCCCGGCCTTCTTCACGGAGAGCAGCGAGTACGGCTGCGTGATGGACGACCAGACCATGGCGGTGGCCACCGGAGGGGGCACCAGCCCCCCGCGGCCCAACCCCTTCCGCTCCCCCTTTCGCCTGCGAGCCGCGGACAACTGCATGCCCTGGTAAGGGCCCCCGCCCCCCCCCGGGGTGTGCGCCCCCCCCCGGCCCCCCCCCCCCCCCCCCCCCCCCCCCCCGGGGGCGCGGGCCCCCCCCCCCCCCCCCCCCCGTCCCGTCGAAGCCACGCCCCTGACGCGTCCCGCCCCCTCAGGTACTGCAACGCCTTCATCTTCCACTTGGTCTACAAGCCCCCGCAGGGGAGCGGGGCCCGACCCGCGTCCGGGCCGGTGCCCCCGGTCCCGGCCCCCGCCGCGCCCCCCGCCCCCGCCCGCAGGCGCCGAGGGGAGAAGAAACCCGGGCGGGGGGCGCGCCGGCGCAGGTGAGGGCTCAGGTGTGGCCGCCCCCCGCCCCCCCGCACGCCCCGGGAGGGAGAACCGAAAGGCGCGGCGCGGGGCGGCGGGCTGGGAGTCGGGGTGAATAAAGCATCGTTTGCAACCGCTGGGTCCGGACGCCCTGGTTACACACGCGTGACCCGCGCTAGCCGTGCGGGGAGCAAGGGTTTTGGCGGACTCGTTTTCCTCCAGCTTCTTTCAGCCCCGCGACCGCTGCGGTCCAACTGCGACCCTCCTTGGTGACCCCACACTTCTGCTGTCTGTGTGCCAGTCTCTAGGCCGCAGTAGCCCTCAGCGATCCGCCCCGAGTCGAGGCGGGACCCAGGAGCGGAGAGGGGCTTCTCACTGGCGGGCAGGGGACACACGAGCTCCTGGGGGCGCGCAGGCCTTGGCTTAGGGGCCGCGAAAGGCCACCGGCCCCCCAACCGTGGGCCATCCTCCTCCCATTCCTCGCGCGCCACGGAGACCCAGCTTGTGCTGAGTCACACTGGGAACGTCCCTCAAATCCAGGTCATGTCCACTCTCACTGCCCACTCGCGTGTCAGGCAGGGAATTCCTTCTAGGACACGACTAAACCTGCTTAAATCTCTCCGTGACCTTCCTCCACTCTTAAAATCCCCGGAGTGTGGGCTGGGTTTAGTGACTCAGTCACTGAGTATAGAAAGGGAAAAGTAGTGGACGCGCCTGGCAGACACCGCCTTAACCAAGTGATGAAGGTTAATGAGCCTAAGTCACGTGGACATCCTGTGTTTCCTGAGGTTTTGCAATGAGAAAGTCACTTCACCCTCGTGTTCTTCCCAAAAATCCATAACCTCGGTCTGATGGTGAGAAAACAGCAGGCAAGTCCACACTGGAGCCGTCCACAAAATGCCTGGTCATCCTTCTTCAAAGCGTCCAAGTCACTGAAGGCAAGAAAGGTCCCAGAAACTGACAGGAAGGGAGTAGGACAGGGGACCTCTGACCAGGGTGTGGTCCCCTGCCTTGGATCCTGGGGCAGAAGCAGCACATTAATGAAAAACCTGGAGGAATCCCAACGAGATCTGTAGGGTTTAGCTAATGGTATTGCGTCAATGCTAACGTCTTTGTCTTCATAAACAGGCCGCGTGGCTTACGGGTTCTTCTCTCCCTTTCTTTCATTCTCTTTTATTATAAAGGTTTTAGCATCTAAGTTTCCAAATACCCACAAAAGCCCAGAGACTGCATCAGAATCTCTATGTACTTATCACTCAGCTTCAACAATTATCAATGTTTCTCTCATTTCATTCCTACTTCTTGGGAATCTACGACACAATAAGGCATTTGCCAGGTTCCCGGAACAAGAGGTTCTGAAACCCTTGGAAGCTCCTTAGTGAAAAGGGTGATAGGAGAGGATCTTGGGTCATTCATCGCAAGCTCTCCCAACCATACCTGAGTTTATGCTAATGAGGTGACCCTAGGTGGACCCCATTTAACTTCCAATGGGGGCTGGTTGCTGGGAATAGTGTGAGTGGAGTGCCAGAATTTTCACCCCACTTTTCAACCACCAGGGAGTGGTGAGGAGGCTGGAGCCTGAGTTAGTCCCCAAGAGCTCATCAGTCGTGCTAAGATAATAAACCCTCCCCAGAACCCCCTCACCAGTGGGGATCCGAGAGCGTCTGTGCTGGTGGGCACCCTGAAGCAGGTTCTGAGGGTGGTACAGCTGGAGAGGGCATGAGGGCTCCCCACCCCACCGCCCACCTCTTGCCCTGTGCATCTCCACCACGTGCCTGTCCCTGAGTTGTGTCCTTGGTAATCAATCAGTGGTGGGAAACCGTGTTCCTGAGTTCCATGAGCCGCTCTAGTAAATTAGCAGACCTGCGGAGGGGGTCCCGGGAGCCCTAACTTCTACTCAGTCGTACAAGTACAGAGGCATCTAAAGTGGGGGCAGCCTTGGAGATTGAGCTCACTCTGGGGACCTAGTGTGAGACTTGGCCGAAGAGGACATCAGTTTCCCACCCCACAAGGTGCGATCTGGGCAGGTGGAGAATAGGTTGTGTGGGGAACACACGCACATACACACAACTTTGGTATCAGAGTGCCACGAGTAAAAACAGCTAATCGATAGTGTCAGAAGTGGGCTACACTGGCCTTGGCTCCCAGAGAGATGTGGTTTGGGAAGAGGAGGATGGGTAAGGGATGAGGAGGCTTACCTCTCTCGGTGGCCATGCGGTCCCTCGTGGTGTGAACAGCAGTGGGGCCACACTCTGTTACCGAAGACAAACTGACCAGTGGCATTTAGAACGGGACCCATCCCCCAGAGAGCTGGTTCCCTGGCTGTCTAAGAAAAAAGGGAAACAAACACACCATTCCCTGGTCATTATCTGCAGTGGCCAAAATGAGATTTTAAAGGAGTTTTGGGGTGCCTGGGGGCTCAGTCAGTTAAGGGGCTGCCTCCGGCTCAGGTCATGATCCCAGGGTCCTGGGGTCGAGGCCTTTATCGGGCTCCCTGCTCAGCCCAGAGCCTGCTTCTCCCTCTCCCTCTCGCCCCACTCATGCCTCTCTCTCTCTCTCTCTCTCTCATTCTCTCTCTCAAATACATAAATAAAATCAGAAAAGAGTTCTGGTTTAAGCTTAGGTTTTTGTCAGCCTAAGTCTCGGCCACTAGCCTCGGAGATGGCCACGGTGAGAACGAGTGTGGCCTGGTCACGGGGAGGAGGTTGGGGTCACTGCAAAACCAGAGACACCAGCGGGTATGGTGTGAAAGAGTTGCCTCATTCTGTAGATGATATCATCAGCTTCCTGGAGAACATTTTTAAAGGTGGGTTGTGAAAGAGACTAATTGAAGGGCATATCTTTGGCTTTAAATGCTGCAGAGTAGACTGTCTGAACAGAGGCAGGACCCTCCTCCCAGCTCCTTCTTAAACCCCACAGGTGGCTGCCTGCCATCCAGACAGGCAGGATGTTATTCCTGGGGAATAATCCTGAAGAGATCCAGGACCCACCCTCGTTAGCATGCACTCAGGTCCCTGTTGGAAAAGACCTTAGTATGAATAACAAAAATCCCTCCTCTTTCCCCTCTGACTCGGGAAATTCCAAGATTTTGAGAAGCACCCTGCCAGGAACTAGAACAAAGACCAAATATATATTAGTCTATCACAAGATGTCACACACACACACACACACACACACACACACTCACACTCACCCAGCTTCTTTCCGGGTGTTTGAGAGCACAGCCCAGACATCTGCCATCTCATTTACTTGCATCTATAACTAACAAGTAACAAATGTAACCACCGGCCCATTATTGTAGCCAACAAAATTAGCAATTACTCCTTACTCTCTTCCAATACCAAGTTCACGTTCAAATCTCTTTGATTATCTCAGAGATGGCTTTTACAGCTGATTTGTTCCAAGACATAAACAAGGCCCCACACGTGGCTTTGGCTTCCTAAGGGAATTCCCTCCCTTTAATCTTTTTGTTTGCAAGCCACTGATTCAATGAGAAACAGAATCTTCATCCCGTAGAATCTTCCTCATTCTGGATCTGGCTGATTGCCTTCTTCCTTAGTTCCTATAAGCTGGTAATTAGATCTAGGTGAGAAGACCCTTGTCAAGCAGTCTGTGCCCGCCTCCGCAGGCTGATCTCATGCTCCTCCCCACCCCCTCTCTACCGTCCAGCCAGACGCCTCTGAAGGCACAGCGCAACTTCCCCATTTTCTTGCTCAATCGTCTCAGCCTGAACATCACTTCCCTAGGAAAGGAGAACTTCCATGACTCCCTGATAAGGGTAGACTCCCCCCCCCCCCCCCCCCCCCCCCCCCCCACCGCCAAACAGCCCTCAGCATGCCCTGTTTGTCTCCTAAGACCATAAAAGGGAAGCCCATGTCCCTGGTGAACTGAGGGGAAATAGAACTTTTTTTTACCATTCCCTTGGCCAGAAAATAACCTTTCTCTGAATTCCTGGCTTCTACTGCATAAAAAGTGGGAAAGGATGCGATGATTGCTCAGCGGCAGGATTACTGAAGATCTGCTTGGTTTTAGCTGTGTTGCTTCTTTTTCTTCCACAAGCGCCCAGTCCTTGTGTAACAAAAATGTTTAATTCACACATTGCCACCTTTCGTAATCTGCTCCCTGAGTACTGAGCGAATGCAAGGGAGGCTTTGTGTGGGACTTGAGGGATGTGGTGGAGGAGAGAAGACCGTGGTCCCTGCCTCCGCCGAGTTTAAGGGCTGCAGCAGGGACGGGTTGGTTGGCCATGATCTCCAGTCCTGGCATCGAGTCCCCCATCCCGCTGGGCTCCCTGCTCAGCGGGGAGCCTGCTTCTCCCTCTCTCTCTGCCGCTCCCCCTGCCCATGCTTCCTCTCTCTTTCAAATAAATAAGATAAAATCTTAAAAAAAAAAAAAGGATAGAGGAAATCTTACCCTAGCCAGAGGTCAGAGTATTTCCTCTACGGAGAGCCTGTTAGTGGATGTTTTAGGCTCTGTAGGGCCATATGGTTTCTGTGATAAGAACAATATTCAAAACCCCAGCTGTTTGCATCATGAAAGTAGCCCAGACACCATGTGAATAAAGAGTTGTGGGGTCTTTTTCGATATAAATTTATGGACACTGTCATTCGAATTTCTTATAATTTACACATCATAAAATCTCCTAAGGTTTATGATGTGTAAATTATAAGAAATTCGAA
>NC_081572.1:58593069-58717592 GCF_022355385.1 Mustela nigripes
TTCGAATTTCTTATAATTTACACATCATAAACCTTAGGAGATTTTATGATGTGTAAATTATAAGAAATTCGAATGACAGTGTCCATAAATTTATATCGAAAAAGACCCCACAACTCTTTATTCACATGGTGTCTGGGCTACTTTCATGATGCAAACAGCTGGGGTTTTGAATGAGCTTAACCCAGGTGCCCTAGGGCAAGATTTTCAGAATGCAGGGGCTCCTGGCTGGCTTAGTCAGAAGAGCAAGTGACCCTTGATCTCAGGGTCGTGAGTTCGAGGCCCCCATGTTGGGCACAGAGATTACTGAAACAAATAACTTAAAAGAGAAGATTTTTCCAGATGTTTATTTTTCAGGGAGCCTGCTTGTCCCTCTGCCTGATGCTTCCCCTGCTTGTGT
This sequence comes from Mustela nigripes, assembly GCF_022355385.1. NCBI lineage: Eukaryota > Metazoa > Chordata > Mammalia > Carnivora > Mustelidae > Mustela > Mustela nigripes. The sequence goes on from NC_081572.1 coordinate 58,593,467, forward strand.
TCTGTCTCTGAAAAATAAATAAATAAAAATCTTTAAAAAAAAATTTTTTTTTCCCAAATGCTGTTTTCCATTTTCCAAATGCTGTTTGAGGCCCACTCGATTGACTTTATTTCAATTGACTTATTTCAGCATTCTTTTTGTTTAATGAGAATAAAAGTTTAGGTATATCATATGTCATGAGAGTGAATATTATTTTGCATCTACCATATACATTCGTGTGTGTGTACTCCATAATGATATGAAATGTATTCTTTACTGTAGACCATAGAGTCATAGGCTTAGAGGGAGGCCTGGAAGACATGGAGAAATCACCAGGAAGTTCTAGTATGGTGTAACTGGTGTGATGCTGAAAAGTTCCGGACTCTTAGAGACACAGAGGAGGCACTTAAGACAGCCTTGGGGTATCAGGGAGGGTTTCCTGGAAGAAATGACATCAAAGCAGTGACCTGAAGAACAAGTAGTAGTCAGCAGGTAAAGAAGAGAAAAGATGGTAATAGCATGTGCAAAGGTCCTGGGGCAAAAGCAAGTAAGAGGTTTGGGAGAAACCGCAAGGAGTTCAGTACTGTTGGAGTTCAGAACTAGATGAGACATTTTTATCCCCACCCTTCTCCATCATATCACACCTCCGTTTTCCCCGAGCACTTATCCCGGTTGCCTTATTATTTATTTATCTACATTTATTATACCTCCTCCTTCAACACGTTCAAAAAAGTAAATTCCACAAAGGGGGAGACTGGTCTGTCTTCTTTAGAGCTATGCCCTCACACTGTGCCTGGGATAGTATAGCCACCCGGGGGTGGGGGGAGCGCCTGAGTGGCTCAGTGAGTTAAAGCCTCTGCCTTGGGCCCAGGTCATGATCCCAGAGTTCTGGGATTGAGCCCCACATCGGGCTCTCTGCTCAGCAGGGAGCCTTCTTCCTCCTCTCTCTGCCTGCTTGTGATCTCTGTCTGTCAAATAAATAAATAAAATCTTCAAGAATAGCCACCTGGAATTTGCTAAAGGAATTCTATGAAGATATCCTTCCCTGCTATATTGTGGGGAAAGTGGACCCTGGAGGGCAAGGCTTGTCTAGTTGTCCAACCAATTGCTGGAGGTAGGCCTTGAGTTCTGGATTTAGACAAACCTGGTTTGAAAGCCAGGCCGATTCAGACCCAGAACCCCGGAGAATCTCTCCTGGGAGCCATGCTCTGTGGGAGCTGGTACAGAATATACACACAGGGCTTACTTGTGTCTGGGCGTGTTCTAAGCACTTTATGTACATATATGAATAAACATAATCCTCATCACAAACCGGCAAGTATGAGTAGTATCTCCCATTTTACAGATGAAGACGCTGAGACATAGGGAGGTCATTACTTAACCAAGGTCAAGCAGAGGAACCTGGAAACAAATGAGGCAACTCGAACATGTGCTTTGAACCACTACCCCACACTGCTTCTTGGAAAACCCACAACTTCCCAGAACAGATAAGAATGGCTGGGTGGCTCAGTTGGTTAAGCGGCTGCCTCCTGGGATCAAGTCCCATATGGGGCTCCTTGCTTGGTGGGTAGCCTGCTTCTCCCTCTGCCTCTGCCTGCCACTCTGTCTGCCTGTGCTCACTCTCTCTGACAAATAAATAAAATCTTAAGGAAAAAAAAAAAAAAAAAAGACTGGCTTCCATCATGAGAGCCCTGTTCTCCTTCAGGATTGGCCACGCAAAGAATCACCAACACCTCTGCAAAATTTCCTTTAAAGTACATGGAGGGATTTCCAGGAGGCTTGGGGAGATGGGTGGGTGAGCTCCCCGGGAAGATCACCTTCCCCGCCGGGCACTGCCCGCCTCGCGGGACAGCCAGATGTGGATTGGAATGCGAGGAGAGCCAAGCCTGAGGAGTGAGTACAGTGCCTCTTGCCACATGTGGCCGCTGAACATGAGAAACGTGGCACATCTGATTTCAGACACAAACTGGATGTTGAAGACTTCGTAATGGAGAAAAAAATGTCAGAGATCTCATTGATAACATTTTATATTGATTACGTGTTAAAATGACAACAATTTGGCTGTATGAAGGTAAATAAAATACCTCCTTAGGGGTGCCTGGTTGGCAACTCTTGGTCTTGGCATCCTGAGTTCCAGCCCCACGGTGGGTGTAGAGCTCACATTAAAAAAATAAATAAATAAAAACAAAATACCTTGTTGAGAGAGAGAGCACCAGGGTTGGGGGGCAGAGGGAGAAGCAGGCTCCCCGCTGAGCAAGGAGCCCGATGTGGTACTCGATCCCAGGACCCTGAGATCCTGACCTGAGCCAAAGGCAGACACTTAACCAACTAAGCCACCCAGGTGCCCCAACAAAATACTTTCTTAAAATTGAGATTAAAAAAAGAAAAAAAAAAAAGACAAGGCTTAGGTAAGGGTCAGGTGCCTGAGTTCAAATCTAAACTCCCCACGTGGGCAAGTTACCCACCCTCTCCTGCCTGGTTCCCCCACCGGCCAAAGGGGGGCAGTAACAGGACAACCATGAGGATAAGGGAAGTTAGTACATGTAAACGCTGAGAAGGGCCTTCAGCCTAGGGGGCATTCAGTACAGGCTGTGCGTTGCCATTATTATTACAGCAAAGTGCCTGGGAGACCCAGCCCAAAAGAGACTCTGTAAGTAAAACAAACCCCCCACCTTTCACAGGTACACCATGTCCTCTAGCCCTGGTCCACACTGGCCAGGGCATCCCTTGTTCCCTGGGCTTATCCCCAGGGACGATCTCCTACCCTCCCCAACCCTGCCCCAAGCCATCCAGGTCTGCTCTCCGCGTCCCCTCTGCCCTCTTGAGCTCATGGAGACTTGGCTCTGCTTCAAAGCAACTCTTGGAAGAGATTGTCGTTGTCTCTCCCACATTCCCCATGTCCTGGGGTGAGGCGGGTGTCCTCCTCCGTCCCTGCTATGGTTTCCAGAAAATTTCCCTTCCCTTCAGAGCCCCAGGCTCCTTGAAGTGCACGACCACGGGCTGACTGGCGTCCATCCCCCGTCCTGCTTGCAAGCATCTTCCAGCATCTACCCGCCTGGTGGGGGCCTCCAGCATTGGGTGAAGACTAAGACAGCTGCCTCTGCGATCCGCCCAGCACCCCAGCAGCTCCCCAGCAGCTCCCCGTCCCCTGCACGCCTCGCCCCACCTTAACCACACACCCCAATGGCCAAGCCCCAGGACCCTGGCGTTATCAGGAGCTGCGCTAGTCCCAACCTCCGGGCTCCGGAGTCTGTTGGCCAGTCCACATGGCCACTGTCCCCCGTCCTGTGCAGATCTTCCGGCTGACCTCACCCTGCATATGCCCAGCTGTCCATCCCGACCCAGACACCCCCAGGTCTCCCGTCCTCTTCCTCCATCCTACTTGCAAAATGCCAAGTGGAACCAGGCTCCACCAGGCTCCACCCGCCACGGGACTTTGCCTGCGCTGCTGGGCACGGCTGGAGACAGACGCCGGCCCGGATCTCGGATCTCAAGGCGAGTCTGCGCTGCCCAGCCGCAGGGAGGCTCTCAGCTCTGCCCCGTGGTCCCTCGGAAATGATGACTTCATGTGGCTTCTCTCCCCAGATGGCAGCACCTGGCCATCTTTGGCACGTGATCCTAGTTCTTGTCTTTCCAGAAAAGAAATGCTCCATCTTTTTTCTCATCATGACTGTTCCTTGCAAAGTCCTTTTTCTTCTGTGTGGGTCTCCGTCTTTGGTGTTGAATTTGTACCTCGAATGTTTTTCTCTTTCTCTTCTGTTCATGTTTCCGCCACCCCAGTGGAAGGGCCCTCATCAGATGATGCCGGACCCAGTGTCATTTCTCCCCGTCTTAGGAGCATTGAACAGAGCGGCCCGGCCTCCCTGAAACATGACCTTAGCCTCCACGACTCACACGGTCCTGGTCTTCCTCCCACCTTGTCCGGAGACCCTGTGCTGACCCCTCCCTTTCTTGCCCGTCTCTGAGCCTCTCCTCTCTCTTCTCGACTCCCCTCCCTCTCCCATCCTTGCCCCACTCCTGTCCTCCCCCTGCGTCCTCACGTTGATAAATGGCCCCTCATCCCATCACCACCTTGGGGTCAGCTCCCTCTTCAACTCTTCAGCTCTCCCCTGGCTGGCCGAGCTCCAACCACCTCACCTCTCTGCCGCGCCTGCCATGGGCCGGCACCAGTCTCCACAGGACCTTGGCATATGCCATTGTGTACTGCAACATTCTGCCTCCTCGACCTTCCCTCCTGGCCGCCCCCGCCGCAGAGAGGCCTCCCTGGCCTTCCTAATGAAAGTCGTCCTCAACAGCTGTTACTGTAGCTCCTGAACTCTATTTTCCTTCATAACTCATCGCTCCATAGGGCTGCACATTTACTGCGCTCACTATTTGTCTCTCCCAGCTGAACCCCCAGTGTATTCAACAGCGCCTGGCATACATCAATACTCCGTGTCTCTTTCCTTCCTGTGAAGGAAAAAAGGAGAGAGGGGAGAAAGACAGAAATATCACACTGGTATGTGGAAGGCCCCGGAAAGTTGGTTGACCTCAGCTTGACTCTCAGCTCATCCCCTTGGCATACTGCATCAGTCCTGTTGGTGATGTGACACGGCGATTACAAGCACGAGATTTAGAGTCTGACGGGTCCGAGTCCAAGTCCCAGCTTGACCGCTTCACGCTGTGTGGTCTTAGGCAAGAGACTCAGCCTCTCTGGGCCACATATGTTCATTCTGCCAATGTTTGCTGAGTGCCTGCTTTACAACATAAGCACCGTGTTGTGCCTGTCGTGAGGATTATGTAAGATAAAGAATTATGAGTCTTGGCACCAAGCCTGACTGATCACCAGTACTCAGTCCCCTGGTGTTATCAGTGCCTCACGTTTTGCCGTGATCTGTTCTCGTTGTCTGTTCATAGTCACCTGAGGTTTGCAACCACTGATCAGAAATTTATCCAGGACTGGGGGCACCTGGCTGGCTCCGTCAGGAGAGCGAGGGACTCTTGCTCGAGCCCTGCATTCAAGTAGTGATGACTAAATAAATAATAATAAACTTCAAAAAAATTTATCTAGGACCATGTTGGGGTTCTTCAGGGCCTTGGTTTTGTTACCTAGACATTGGGGAAGATTCCGGTGTATCGGCTCGTGGTCAGAGAATGTGGCCAGTACAATTCCAGGTTTGAGGAATCTGACATATCATCCAGAGCCTAGAACCTGCTTCATATTTGAGACTGTTTCCTGGGCATCAAAGGGTGTGTGTTCTGCCTTTATGAGATGCAAAGGTCACTAAATATCAGGTAAATCAAGCTCCGGCATGAAAACTTTATGTTCATTGCTGTGTTCCGGGGATCTAGCCACAGGCCGGGGCAGATCATACAGGCACAGTAAATACTTGCTGAATGAGTGGTAAGTAATCAATCAACCTTATCATCACTTCGATTCTCAATACCTTTGTACCTTTGAGTACTTTCTCCTACTTCACTGGCCCACGCCTGGAGAGTTAGGTGACAGGTTCCCACACTGCTGTATTTCTGACAACTTCCCAATTTACTGCTAACTGTTTTCGCTTCGCGTATTTTCATTCGATATGACCTAGTGCCGGAAGGTTTGGGGCTGTTACGTAATAACTGTAGTTATACCCCATGCCACGGCCCCTTTAACAAAACATGATCTGTACGACACGGTTTAATTATGTTATGTATTTATTATTTCAAAGGAACAACACAATGATAAACAAATTAAAACTTTTTAAAAAATGAGAAGTGAAAAAAAAAAAAAACGCCCAACGCAATAATAATAAAATCCAAAAGGCAGAAAAGTGCCTTTTTGGGGGTGCCTGGGTGGCTCAGTCATTAGGCATCTGCCTTCGGCTCAGGTCATGATCTCAGGGTCCTAGGATCGAGCCCCACATCGGGCTCTCTGCTCAGCAGGGAGCCTGCTTCCTCCTCTCTCTCTCTCTCTCTGCCTGCCTCTCTACCTACTTATGATCTTTCTCTCTGTGTCAAATAAATAAATAAAATATTTTGGAAAAAAAAAGTGTCTTTCAAAGATGGCGGAGAAGAAGTCCCCTCGCCTCTGGTGTCCCATCACCCTGCCCCTCCCCCGAGGCCAACACCACTAACACCATTTGGCCAGTTAGCTCCATTTGAAAACATTAATTTTTTCACGGAGGAGTTTAAAATACTTACACAAATTGTTATGTGTTTGACATGATGAGTCACCTTATTTTATGCTTTCTGGTTTTCCTGGATACTTTATCTTCTACATGAGTTGAGTTTGCTTTGTTCTGACCTCCTCCAAGCTTTGGAAGGCACACACCCCATTCTGTGTATCTCTGATGTTTCCCTTTAAAATTTTAAAAGCACCTTTTTAAAGATTTTACTTATTTATTTGAGAGGGAGAGAGAAAGAGAGAGCACAAGCAGGGGGAATGGCGAAGGGAAAGGGAGAAGCAGGTTCCCCACTGAGCAGGGAGCCCGGACACTGGGATCACAACCAGAGCAAGGCAGACACTCAGCTGACTGAGCCTCCCAGGTGCCCCTGAAAAATATTTTCAACTTGTATTTCTGGGTGCGAAGTCGAGAGTAATGTGCTAAGAGTCTCCCCAATTCAATTAAGAAGTCAAACAAATGCCTTCCTTCCTGCCCCCATCATCTGGGCCTTCATCAGCCCAGATGATGCTGATGAAATTGCAGGTACCGGTGGCCCTTACTGTTCACATCTGGCCCCATGATGGGCGGGGAGATTTCTGCACCTGTTAGGGCCTAACCGTGGCTCCTGAAAGGTTCTATGTTGAAGTCCTGGCTCCCAGGAGCTGAGAACGGGGTCATATCCGGAGGGAGGGACTTTACCTAAGTTAGAGGTCACTACAGTGGTCCCTCACCCCCAGAGACTGACGTCCTCCCAAAGAGAGGGAATTTGGACACAGACACGTCCAGATGGAAGATCGCACAAAGACAAGGAGAGAAGGACTCCAGGGAAAGGGGCACCCACGGAAACCAGCCCCGCCGGCCTCTCCATGCTGGTCTTCCGGCCTCCAGAGCAGGCCCCACGGCCTAGACACCGTGTTCGGACGTCTCCAGTGAATGAATCACCACCCGAGCAGCCCGCCCAAGGGGAACTCACGGAGGGGCTTCCCAACCTGGCTACCACCTGTGGGAGGTCTCTTCCTGTGGCTCGGTGGTCCCCAATCTGGGAAGATGGCCCCGGGCAAGGAGTGAACCCTGAAACAAGTAGACGGTCGACCATCGGACATCACGGTTTTGACCTGCGTGGTCCTTTATCTGTGGGTTTTTTTCAGTCAGTACAGTACGACGCTGTAAATGTATGTTCCTTGTGGCTCTCCTGATCACGTCTCCGCTTACTTTACAGTGAGAACCCGGCACGGAACACGGGAAAGCCCACACAGTCCGTCGTCGATCCTCTGGCTGACACTAGGCTATCAGTGCTTGAGCCGCTGGGAGGGTCCAAAGCTGAACATGGATTTCCGACCGCCTGCCCCCCTCCCCCGACATCGCTGGTCACCTGGACTGTGACAGCCTGTCGACACCTGGTCTCCCTGTTTACACATCCCCGCCCCCTACAATCCCCACTCCAGACGCCACCGAAACAGTCTCTTTAAACAGAATCATGTCACCCAGTTGCTTAAAACGCCTCTCAAGGCCCCACGAAACCTAGCCCCTGCCTTCCTCTCTGCGCCCACCTCCGACCCCCCCACCCCAGTCCTAATCACGCAAGCCTCCAGTGCCCCCAGAGCCTCTGCCCAGAGCCTGCCGGCCTCCTGGGCCACACCGGCCTCCACGACCTCTCCTCCCGACCTCAGGCATCCCCTCTCCCAGTGGAAGCTTCTTGGTCAGGAGCTCGGACCCTGGAACCAAGCTTCCCCGTCTGCAAAACAGGGACATGCAGTCCCTGGAGCCTCACTTGCCGCAGCGCGTCCCTGCAGCCCCTGGGAGCTTGGAGGGCCTGCGGAGAGATCCAGGGGAAGAAGGGTGTGCGGACTCAGGCTGGAGGAGCACTGGACTAAGAGCAGAGCCGGGATGGGTCTCTGTGGCTCCGAGTCCCCGACACCCAGACCTGGAGCAGCCGCCGCCAGCCTCTCTTAGCCCCTAGCCCCACGCGTGTCCTTCCCCCTGAATTCCTCCCCAGTCACAGGACAGACCCTGCTGGCAGGTGCCGTGAGCTGGCCCCTGAGTCTCACTCAACTTCGGACTCCCGCAACGGCAGCGCCGTCCTTCCTCCATGGGTCACGAAGAGAGAGCACTGCCGGCTAAGCTGTAACGCGATCAGCGCTTATCATGTGCATTTTACGTGCGGTTCAAAGCCTCTGCAAAGTCACCCCAGCACGTTCCAGGGAAAGAAAACCATATGCAAAATGAATGCGATATCGTCCTACCTCCAACGTGTCTTTGGAGTCCGGCTCTCCTGAATCGTGTCCGCATCAAGTTACTGGAGTCTGCATTCGTCACTGGATCCCGAGCTCCATGCGATTGGTCACTGATCACCGGTCCTTGATGGGGGGCCCTGCTGGGGCAGGATTTCCCAGGAACCCCCCACGACTGTCCCCAGAGCACCTCCAGAAGCCGCTACTCCTTTCCCTGTTCTCCACGTGCCGGCCATGGAAAGGACTCTCCTGCTCACCAAGTCCTCGCACCACTGTGTCCCTTCTGTGCCTTTAGAAACACCTTCGCCTTTTGTCCCCGTTTGAAAACACAGCACGGGGATTCCTGGGGGGCTCAATCAGTAAAGGGTCCACCTTCGGCTCAGGTCATGATCCAGGGGGCCTGGGATTGACCCCACTTCAGGGGGGTGGTTTCTGCTCACCGGGGAGGCTGCTTCTCCCTCTCCATCTGCTCTTCCCCCTGCTCGTGCTGCTTTCTCAAATAAATAGAATAGAATAGAATAAAGCAGACGTCTTTTCTGGAGCCGTTTAGGGCCACTAAATTGAGTAGAAAGTATAGAATGTTCCCATTACACCTCCAGGCAATCCCCCGCCTCTGCCAAGGTCAACACCTCTCCCCAGAGTGGTGTGTGTGTTTCACCCCGTGAGCCTACACAAACCCACCATCATCGCCCACGGCCAGAGTTTATGGTGGGGGTTCCCTTCAGTGTTGGACACTCCGTGGGTTTTGCAAACGTGAGTCACGACCCAGATGCACCCTGAGAGCATCACTCAGAGTGATTTCCCTGACCCAAACATGCACTCTGGTCTGTCTGTCCATCCCTCTCCCCGCCCTGCCTGACCCCCGGCACCCGTGGCCCTTGTTACCGTCCCCAGAGTTTTGTCTTTCCCAACCCAGCCCAGGGCTGGAATCACATAGCACTTGGCCTTTTCAGACTGGCTTCTTTTCGCGTACCATCACGTGGTTAAGTCTCCTTTATGTCTTTCTGCAGACTGAAAGCTCATTTACTGCTGGACGATAGTGTATTGTCTGGACGGACCACATCTGTCTCTTTATCCACTCACCTACTGCGGGGCACCTTGGCTATCTCCGAGTTTTGGCAATCCAGAATAAAGCTGCTAAAAACATCCCTGTGCGGGTTTTTGTGTGGACCTGAGTGTTCAGTGCATTTGGGTAAATATCTGGAAGTCTGATTGCCAGATCGCGTGGTTGAGAGAATGTTTGGTTTTATAAGAAATGGCCAGACTTGCTCCCACAGTGGCTGCACCATGTGGCATTCCCACCAGCAGGGACTGACCGTTCCTGTCTCCCCACATCTTCGCCAGCACTTAGTGTTGTCAGCATTTTGAATTTTGGCCGTTCTTGTAGGTGTGTGCTGGTGTCTTCCTGCTGTAGGGGTATTTGCAGTTCCTTAATGACATGATGTGGAACCTTTTCTTATATGCTATTTGCCACCTGGACGTCCTCTTTGGGGAAGTGTCTATTTGGGTCTGTTGCCCAATTTTTTTTTTTTTTAAAGATTTTATTTATTTATTTGACAGAGAGAGATCACAAGCAGGCAGAGAGGCAGGCAGAGAGAGAGGAGGAAGCAGGCTCCCTGCTGAGCAGAGAGCCCGATGCGGGCCTCGATCCCAGGACCCTGAGATCATGACCTGAGCAGAAGGCAGCGGCCTAACCCACTGAGCCACCCAGGCGCCCGCCCAATTTTTTAATTGGGTAGTTCTTTTTTTTTATTGTTGAGTTGGGTTTTTATTTTATTTTATTTATTTGAGAGAGAGAGCAAGCACACGTGAGCAGGGGGAGGCAGAGGGAAAAGCAGGCTCCCCACTGAGCAGGGACCCCGCTGCAGGGCTCGATCCCAGGACCCCAGGATCACTACCTGAGCTGAAGGCAGATGCTTAACTCACTGAGCCCACCAGGCACCCCCTAAGAGTGTTTCGCATGTTCTGGTTAACAATCTTTGATGAACTATGTCTTCTGCAACTAGCTTCTCCTATTCTATAGCTTGTCTCATTCTCCTGACGGGCACAAGTTTTTAATATTAATTAAGTCCAGCCCATCAATTACTTCTTTATGAATCATGCTGGAAAGTCAGTTCTACCTTTGGATGGTTTAATTACCTGAATCAGCAAATTCCCTTTTGGTTTCAGGAGAGTTGGGTTTTCTGTTACTTCACATTTATTTCTTTAAAATAGATTCTGGGCATAGCAGACAATAAACAACGGACAGCGTTACCTCTTTTAACATGATTTTTAGGATTTATAGATATATATTTTTCTCTTCAAAAGACTTTTCTCTTTGAAACAGACATTTGGTTTCGCAACTAAATTTTACAAAAATTTAGAGTTACGTCAGGACTTCCCCATTCGGGGGGTTTTGCTTTTACTACATCTCTGGGTGAGTTCAAATACTTTTTTTTTTCCTTTTTTTTAAGATTTTTTTTTCTTAATTTGACACAGAGAGACACAGTGAGAGAAGGAACACAAGGAGGGGGAGTGGGAGAGGAAGAGGCAGGTTTCCCCCTGAGCAGGGACCCGATGTAGGGCTCAAACCCAGGACCATGGGATTGGATCATGACCTGAGCCAAAGGCAGATGCTTAACAACTGAGCCACGCAGGCGCCCGACTTCAAATATTTTTTTTAAAATAATTAAAAAGGAGAAGAAAGAAACACAGTTGTATTTCAAACCCAAGCATTCTCAGAAACGCAATTCTACTGCGGTTCCCTTCCGAAAAGCCCCTTGGATGGTCATACGATCACTGGGTCATAGAGCTTTGTTGGGTCAGAATCACAGACCCTGTTTCTCTGTCTTCTGGCATTGAGGGCCTCACAGACTCTCGGGGCCAGGCCGACTTTCGTTCCTTTCTCGGAGACCTACGATGCTGCTGAGACGTATCCTTTGATGGTGCAGCTGTTCAGGATGAACGCAGGTTCGCGGGCTTTTAACATCTTCCATGGGACATGCTGTGCCATTGGACTGGTGGATGCAGACAGACCTACACCCGGAGCACCTTCCTCCTCACGCACACTGTGGACTGCGGCGTCCAGCCACCGGCTCCACTGGGTCATTGGGAACAGCGGGTGTCCTAGCCTGGAGGGATGTCTCAAGCATGTCCCCTGCACCCCTCACCCCCTCTGACCTCGTGGCAGTCCTGCTTTCCCACATGGGCTTCCATCCTCTCTCCGTGTTGGAGGATCTGTGCAATTCTCTCTTTTTTCCCCCAAGTACAAGGTGGCCCCTTCCCAGCCCAGCCTGGCTTTCTTACAGTGCTCTCCTCCTGCTTCCAGGAGGATCCCAGTGAAAACCTGCCTGAAAACCCCACCCAAATCCTACAGCATATTTCTCCAGCGTTCTTTTCTTTCTTTCAGTCTCCAGGATGTGACTGTCCCTGGTTTTGCAGAAAATTTTCAGAATCCCTATGACTTTTGGGGTATCTTTTAAAAGTTTCTTTTTTAAAGATTTTTATACATTTAGGGGTACCTGGGTGGCTCAGTTGTTAAGAGTCTGCCTTCGGCTCAGGTCACGATCCCAGGGAACTGGGATAGAGCCCTGATTTGGGCTCCCTTCTCTGTGGAAAGCCTGTTTCTCCCTCTCCTACTCCCCCTGCGTGTGTCCCCTCTCTCACTGTATCTCTCTGTCTGTCAAATAAATAAAATAACATAAAAATTTTATACATTTATATGAGAGAGTGTGAGAGAGAAAGAGCATGAGCAAGGAGGTTGGATGGCAAAAGGAGAAGCAGACTCCCTGCTGAGCAGAGAGCCCGATGCAGGACTCTATCCTAGGAACCCGGGATCACAACCTGAGCTGCAGGCAGACGCCTAACTGACTGAGCCACCTAGGCATCCCGTAATTTTATTATTTTTTAATAATTTCATTTTTATATTTATCATTAAACTTTTAAAAGGTTTTTTTTTTTTTTAGTTTATTGGGTTTTTAAAAATTTATTTGAGAGAGAGCGTGCAAACAGTGGGGAGGGGCAGGAGACCATCTCAAGCAGGCTCCATGCTGAGTGTGGAACCTGATGTGGGGCTCCATCTCGTAACCCTGAGATCATGACCTCAGCTGAAACCAAGGGTCTGATGCTCAACTGGCTGAGCACCCCCAGGCTCCCCTAAAGTTTATGATTATTATCTTTAGCAACCTCTGTACCAACATGGGTGCAGGTCTCACGACCCTGAGACTGAGAATTGCATGCTCTCCAGCTGAGCCAGCCAGGTGCCCCGTCCCTATGATGTTTCTCACATTATTTCAGACACACAGAATTGTAAAACTGTGAGAGAAGGAACACCTGTGGACCACCCACCCACAGTTCGTTTTCTCTTTACACACCTGAACAGCGGTACCGCCGGTCAGACCCTGCACCCCACTCTGCCCAGCGGGACGGGACTGAGTCCCCTTTCTGGCCCTGCTGTGGGAAGGCCCTTTCCTGGCGACGCGGCACCGCTCTGACAGTGAACATTGCTTCTGGCCAGAAAGCCAGAAAGCCCAGCACGGGAAGCCATCCATACGAGCCCCTCGAGGGAGGCTGCGGGGGTGAAAATCAGGACAAGGACACTTTTGCAACCCTCACAAGCAACCACTACCAGGATGTAGAACGCACCTCCCCAAACCCAGGAGGATGTGAAAAACAATTAATGAAAAGAGACAGAAAATCAATAAAGAGACGCATCAGAACCAACGTTGGCATGTTTTTAAAGCATTCAGCAAACCAAACACCAGTTGTCACAACAGCCATCCACGAGTCCCAGGCTGAGCTGGGGGGAGGTTCAGAGTTATGTCTGGTTCAAGCGGCAAACTCTTCAAAGCTTTTTTGGAATCCAGTTGATTGATTGATTGATTGATTGATTGATTTTTAATTCAGGCTCAAACACCATGCTGAGCCACCTTTTTTTGTTTTGTTTTGTTTTTAAAGATTTTATTTATTTATTTGACAGAGAGAAATTACAAGTACACTGAGAGGCAGGCAGAGAGAGAGAGAGAAGGAAGCAGGCTCCCTGCTGAGCAGAGAGCCCAACGAGGGACTCGATCCCAGGACCCTGAGATCATGACCTGAGCCAAAGGCAGCGGCTTAACCCACTGAGCCACCCAGGCGCCCCAATTTATTTATTTTTAAGATTTTATTTATTTAAAGGTCCTGGGTGGCTCAGTCGGTTCAGCCTCTGCCTTCGGCTCAGGTCATGATCCCCGGATCCTGGGCTCGAGCCCTGCATTGGGCTCTCTGCTCCGCGGGGAGCCTGCTTCTCCCTCTCCTACTCCCCCAGCTTGGGTTCCCTCTCTCACTGTGTGTCTCTCTCTCTCAAATAAATAAATATAATCTCTTAAACAAAGATTTTATTCATTTACTTGAGAGAGAGCATGAGCTGGGGGAGCAGTGGGCAGAGGGAGAGGGAGAAGCAGGCTCCCCGCTGAACTGAGAGCCCCGTGCAGGACTCGATCCCAGGACCCCAAGATCATGATCTGAGCCAAAGGCGGATGCTCAACTGACAGAGCCCCCCGCCCCCAGTTGACTTATAAACAGGAGGAGTCCCTCCTGGATTCTGGCGTTCGTCCTGGCTCCCCCCTTCCCGTCTCTTAGTGGTGGCCTCAGTGGGCTGCTGGGACAAGCTGCGTGAGGGGCCACTAGCTGGAGACCGCCGTCTATGTGACGTCTTCATGTGCCTTCTGATGTCCTGCCACCCCACCTCTCCACAGCACTCCCACAGTATCCTTGGGCCTTCAGTTTGCTTTTTGCTGCCAAGGCCCACATCTGGGTCCCATGCCCTGACTGGGAGTCCCCACCGTCTCCAGCTCTGGGTCCTGCCCATGGCGGGGGCTTCATGACTTCACCTCTGGATCAAAACAGACTCTCCATGTCGCAGTGGACAGAAACAGCCCTCGAACTGGTTGGTGGAACCAAAACCTTGACGGGCTGATCAGGCTTCAGCCTTCAAGACGATTTCCCTCCATCTCTTGGTTCTTCGTCCCTGACTGACTCTGCTCTGCGGCAGGTAAGCCCTCCCCTGTGGGGATGCTAGGCCACCAGCAACAGCAGGGCCTGCCGGGACAGAGACAGAGCTCCTCCCACCACAGGCTGACAACCACCCAAGCCAGAAATGACTGTGGTGGGACTGGCTTGCATCCTGCAGCCATCACCCAGTGAAACACTAGTCAGACTTGGAGGCTGGAGTGCCAGAGCGCCCGCATTCATCAGTCCTGGGGGGAACCCCTGAGAGATGGGAGAGAGAAGCAGGCTCCCCACTGAGCAGGGAGCCCGACAGGGAGGGGCTGGTTCCTGGACCCTGAGATCAAGACCTGAGCCGAAGGCAGACACTTAACCTTAACCATGAGCCCCCCCGCCCCCCCCCCCCGTGTCCCCAGGAGGAGGGCTTTTTGGACAAGAACTGACAGCACGAATGAGCGGAAGGTGAGGGACCACCAGCGTCCTCTTAGTTTCCTCCCGGAAAGGCCCCTCCTCCTGGGCCCACTGGGATCGAGGGGGCCACTGCAGGCCCAGGAGCCCACCTCGGGTTACAGAGCGCTTCTCACAGGGCCCATGGCTCCCGCGCAACCCACCCCCCAGGCCTGTCGTCACCCTGGTCTTCAGGCCCTGGAAGCCACAGGGACCCCAAGGCAGAAAGGCATGGGGGTTGCACTGAGTCACAAAGCCTGGGAGGAGCCTCAGGGGTGCCGAGAGCAGCAGGTGCGTGCGGGGAAGGAGGAAGAGCAGGCTGACCTCAGGCCACTTCCTCCATGTTGAGCTCCCCACCCCCTGGGGGGCCAGGCCCGTCCACCTCCACCTCCTCCTCGCCGGCCTCTCTCCCTTATCTCTCCCTGCCGGCCTCTGCCGCGCCTGCTCCCCAACCTTTGTACCTTGCTCTGGGCTCGCTGTTCTTTTCCTGGACCTGGGAGTCAGGCCTCACTTTCACTCGGGGCCTGCCGCCTCGCAGCAGCCGCCTCACCATGTGCACGGGGAAGTGCTCCCGCTTCGTGGGGCTCTCCCTCATCCCCCTCTCCCTGGTCTGCATCGTGGCCAACGCCCTCTTGCTGGTGCCTCAGGGCAAGACCACCTGGACGGACACCACCCACCTCAGTTTGCAAGTCTGGCTCATGGCAGGCTTCCTCGGCGGGGGCCTGATGGTGAGCGGGCAGTGGGGGAGGTGGTTCCCGAGCAAGGGAGGGGGAGGGGACCTGGAGCCTCCCTGGCCGCCCCCAGATCCTGAGCACCTGGGAGCTCAGCACCTGAGCTGAACCCGGCGGTGGCGGGGGGTGGGGGGGGGGGGGGGGGGGGGGGGAGAAGGAAGGCAGGAGGGCAGCCCCGCTTCTGGGGACGAGGGGAGGGAGGCTGTCCTGCCTGTCTCCCAGCCCCACCGGCTGCAGATACTAGCACACATTACCAACGAGGGCAGAGGGAACAGCTGGCTGTGTGGGTGTCCATCAGGCCAAGATGATGCGGCTGAGGAGGGGGAGGGTAGGGACACAGGAGCCAGGGGCAGGTCACAGTTCCGTCATCCCACCTGTCACCTCTATGTCCCCTCACTCTAGGACCATCCCGAGAGCTCGGGGCAACCTGGGGTAGGGACCCCAGAACCTTCCAGAGACTGATCTGTCAGAAGTTGGGGGAGGGGAGATGACTCTCTGGACCTCCTCATCCCCATCCTCCCACCCCTCCCTGTTGGGGGGAACTTCTGGAAGGTCAGGATAGGTTAACAGCAGTCATGGGGTGAAGACTACAGACCTGCCCAGCAGGGTTCCTCACTCCTCATGTCAAAGTCTCCCCGGGACAGATGAGGGTCCCCGGGACAGGGCTCACCAACCTTTGCCTCTTTCTCTGACCACACTGCTCCGTACACCCTCCCCCGATGTCACAGTGCACCCCTCTCCAGCCCTGCCAACCCCACCTCCCTGCAATCTAACCCATGTGCCTCCATGGTGAGCCCCCCAAGACACCTAGCATACCACCTCACCCAGGCTCATTCCCAGATGCACTCTTCCCACCTCCAAGCCCTGAGCCGCCCACAAGGTTCCTGCCATCCCGCCCCCTCCCCGACAGGCCATGTCCCTGCGTTCCCTGGAGCTGGGTTCCTGCTGCCCAGATCACAGGATCACAGAAAACGAGAATGGGACTGCCTGTTTCACTGGCTCCCAAGGGTGGGGGGTAACTGCCCTGTTCAGTGCCCTATACCTGCAGACACTCGATTAACCCTCCATGAGCAACGTAAACAAATGAGCAGGATGGGCATAGGTGCCACCAAGGAAACAAAGCTGCACGCTGTGGGGGGGGGGCACGGTTTATAGGATTTTCTTTCTTTCTTTCTTTCTTTCTTTTTTTAACATTATCTTCTATCCCCTTTGAATTTCACTTGTAGGCAAGAGAGTATACTTTTTTATGATTTTATTTATTTATTTGACAAACAGAGATCACAAGTAGGCAGAGAGGCAGGCAGAGAGAGAGAGGAGGAAGCAGGCTCCCCGCGGAACAGAGAGCCTGATGCGGGGCTTGATCTCAGGACCCTGGGATCATGACCTGAGCCAAAGGCAGAGGCTTTAACCCACTGAGCCACGAGGTGCCCCAAGAGAGTATACTTTTTTAAAAAAAAGATTGTATTTATTTATTTGAGAGAGAGAGCATGAACAGGGGAAGAGGGAGAGGGAGAAGCAGACTCCCCACTGAGCAGGGAGCCCGACGCAGGGCTCGATCCCAGGACCCTGAGATCATGACCTGAGCTGAAGGCAGAGGCTTAACCCACTGAGCCACCCAGGCGCCCCAAGAGTATACTTTTCATTTGTTTTAAGTAAACTCTGTGCCTCACATGGGGCTCAATCTCAGAACCCCAAGATCAAGAATCATGTGCTCTACTGACTGAGCCGGTCAGCCTCCGTTATAGCATTTGCAAGGCCTCGATAAGGCGAGATCTGAAATGAACCCCACAAGAGAAAACAAAGGACCCCGCACGGCAGACAGGGGCTGGCAAGGGCACAGGCCAGGCTCGCATATCCGGGGATCATATGGGTGTCCGGGCTTCAGTGAGATGAGATCCAAGGTGGGCACCGGCCAGACCCTGTACACCCTTGTGAGGAATCTGAATTTTATCATAAGGACAACAGCAAACTACTGAAGGACCTTTTACCTTCTTTTGAGCGTTTGAACTTGTAAGTCACACGGAGAAGTGCCCAGTGAATGTTCACAAAGTGAACCCCCCACGGACCCAGCACGCAGACCAAGATACCAGTCATTACCAGAATCCCAGACAGGCCTCCCATGCCGGGCTCGACACCCGCGAGAGTCCCCAACCCACTGATTTCTAACCCCGTAGGCTAGTTTTGCCTGTTCAGCACGTTATATAAATGAAGTTGTCCGGTATAATAATTTTGTGTCTGGCTTCTCTAGCTCCATGCATGTTTGTGATTTCACTGGTATCATTATGTAGACATGTAGTCTATTATTTCCGGCGCATTCCGGTGTGTGAATAGACCACTATTAACTTAAACATCCTACCGGCGATGGATGTTTAGATAGGCCCCAACTTGGGTTTATTACAAATAAGTCTGCTCTAGACACTCCTATAAATGTCTTCAGGTGAAATTCTATTTGCGTGGCTGTTGGATGGATACTCGGGGGTGAACTCCTGGTTCTTTAGGAGTCCGAGCGTTCAGTACTGATAGATATTGCCACAGAATTCTCCAAAGCTCTAATCCCAAGTTCATCCCCACCAGCAAAGTAGGAGAGTTCTAGATGCTCCATACCCTGCTGGGTTTAGGGCGTCCCACAGGCTGCCGTGTGGCATGAGAGCTGGAGGTGAGCCAGTGACCTAAGAGCCCACATAGGCCACTGTGGTTGGCCAGGGGAGTTGACAGTGGCCAAGAACCAGCCAGGCACCAAAGAAGCAGTTTCAAGCTATGAACTCAGTGTTTCATTCTGTGTTTACCATGACCCTTCTCTTGGCGCAGAATAGATGGTGCAGAGCAAGACAGAGGAGCTTGTACGACGAAAGGAGCTTAAATACTTTTAGTAAGAAAACGGAAATCTCGGGCACCTGTGGGGGCTCAGTGGGTTAAGCCTCTGCCTTCAGCTCAGGTCATGGTCTCAGGGTCCTGGGATCGAGTCCCGTGTCAGGCTCTCTCCTCGGCGGGGACCCTGCTTCCCCCTCTCTCTCTGCCTACCTCTCTGCCTACTTGTGATCTCTGTGTGTATGTGTGTCGAATAAATAAATAAAATCTTAAAAAAAAAGAAAAAGAAAATAGAAATCTCAAAGAGGTAGGTCATTTGAAAACTGGTCAATCCCAAAGGCAATTCTAGGTGTCTTTGGATCCTGGAGCTTCCCAGGTAAGAGAGAGCAAGGCACCAGGGCCAGCGGTGGTTCTAGACCTGCGGGGACACTTGGAGGCAGGGAGAGGGAGCATCCGGCAGAACTCCAGTTCAGTTCTGCAGGTGTTTCGGTGAGGTCAGGATGAGTGAGACAACAGAATCAAAACTCCCGGCCCCACCCTTAGGGAGGAATGAAATGCTGCCTAGTGCACTCTGTGCACACAGGGAGGCAAAGATCAAGACAGCTGTGGAATCCCAGAGATGGGCGATAGGCAAAGAACCTGGGGTTGTGCAAGAGATCAAGGCTAGAGCCAAAGCGAGGAGCCTTGCTTGCCTTCCTAGAGCTCAGTCTTCGGTTTTTTTAAGACTTTATTTATTTATTATTTGAGAGAGAGAGGGTGTGTGTGTGTGCATGCGTGTGGGTTGTGGGAGGATAGGGGGAGAAGGAGACAACGAATCCCAAGCAGCAACTACACTGAGCACTGAGCCCGACATGGGGCTCGAACGCACGCCCCTGAGATCATGACCTGAGCTGAAATCAAGAGTCGAACAGTTCCCCCCAACGGAGCCATCCAGGCGCCCCTCCCAGAGCTCAGTCTTAATGGGCTCCCGTCTGAGGAGACCCTGAAGGCTTTGGGCAGAGAAAAGTCCTGGTTGAAATTTAAGTTCACTCTGGTGGGAGCGATGTAGGATGGGGTGTTCAGCACGGGGCCAACATAGACGTCTTGTAGAGAGGCTGAGAACGTCATCCTTGTGGGAGGTGATCTGGTGCTGGACCATGCAGGCAAATGGACAGACAGATTTGAGAACCATTAAAGGAGAAATTGAGAAGACTTGAGGTCTGGCTTGGGTATGAAGGATTCCAGTTTTCTGGTGAGGGTGACCTGAAAAATATTTCCACTGACGGGGACAAATAAGGTCACAGGGAGGTGAATTTGGGGAACTTTGGCAGACTTGCCAGCTCAGTAGGAGGCTGCCTGGTTTAGGCTAAAACCAAGACAGTGAAAGGAACACACCCTTCAGCAAGTAGATTTGAATCTGAGGCTGAGGACTGCCCCCAGGGGACAGCGGGTGCCCTGAAAGGGACGGGCTGCGGGAGGAGGGCCACAGAGAGGAAGAAGGACAAAAAGGACCAGGGTTGGACCTTGGGGGTCCCTACGCTTCCCATCAGAGCATTCACTACCACCGTCCTCCGCCCTCCACCAGACACTCCAACGCCAAGGTTTCTCCTGCTGCCCAGGGGATTTATAGTTATGGATCTAGTCTTGATCTCTGGTCCCCCTGGTACGCACAGCTCTGGGAGGTGGATAGGAAGACCCAGAGAGATGAATCCATTCATATAGTGTGAAGTGAGCCCAGGGGGTGGGGGGCTTAACCCCAGACCCCCTGACTCCTGCTCAAATGGGAACCTACTAGGCACCAAAGTCTGTGGCAGATATCGTGACATTGGGCCCCGCCTTCCCGGAGGCTGCGGTGTGAACCCAGAGAAGTAGGCGCGGACATAATGGTAAAGGTAGAACCCCAGCGCCCTCTGGGAGCAGTGGAGATAAGGTCTTCCTGTGGTCCAAAGGGCTGAGGGCACCCCGGGCGGTTCCAGGGGGAGATGAGCACCGATGTGTGCACGGATGCCTGGAAGGGGGAGGGCAGGGGCCGCGCGGTCAAACTGACCTTCCTCCGCAGGTGCTGTGTCCCGGCATCTCAGCGGTTCGCGCGGGGGGCAAGGGCTGCTGCGGTGCGGGCTGCTGCGGAAATCGCTGCAGGGTAAGATCCAAACGGGGGCGGGGCCCGGGGCTGGGTCTCCGAACCGGCCTTCGCAGAGCCACCCCTGAAGTCGCGGGAGCTCCCCCGCAGGGTCCCAGCTGCGCTTCGCCCCTCCCCGCCCCCGCTCCCACCGGCCTCAGCCTCAACGGGCCTGCAAAGGGGACCGGGGCCCCCACGAGCGCCCGCGGCCTCTGGCTCGTTGGGGCAGCTCCGGGCCGGCCGTCGGCTTGGGCCTGGAGCCCAGCGAGGTAAGGCGCGCGCACGCGGGGGCAGCGGCCCGGCTCACCCGCGCTCGCACTGCGCCCCCAGATGCTGCGTTCCGTCTTCTCCTCGGCATTCGGGGTACTGGGGGCGATCTACTGCCTCTCGGTGTCGGGAGCCGGGCTCCGAATTGGACCCAAGTGCTTAATGGACCGCCACTGGGACTACCACTTCCAGGACACCGAGTAAGGCTCGGCGCGCCTCCGCCCCTGCGTTTGCCACCTGTCGGGAGCCCGGGAGCCCGGGAACCCCGGAACGCGGCGCGCCTTTGCCGGGGCCACCTCCACGTGGCCCGAACCCCTTTGGCGCCCGCGCCGGGCTGGGGGGGCGGGCGCTCCGGGTGCCCGCCCCCTCTCACGTGACCCCGCTCCGGCCCCGGCCGTAGAGGCTCCTACTTGCAGAACCGCACCATGTGGGATCTGTGCGAGGAGCCGCCCGGCGTGGTGTCCTGGAACGTGACGCTCTTTTCGCTGCTGGTGGCCGCCTCGTGCCTGGAGATCGTGCTGTGCGGGGTGCAGCTGGTGAACGCTGCCCTCGGCGTCTTCTGCGGCGACTGCAGGAAGAAGGTGGGGCGGCGGGGGCTGGGGCTGGGGCTGGAGCGGGGCTCCGCTGGCGGCCTGGCAGCGCCCTCACGGCCTTATTCCCGCAGGGCTCCCCGAGCTGAGGCTGCGCTGACCGCCCTGCTCGCTCCTGGACGCCCGCCTGACCCACCCCGCCCTGGAAATAAACCTTTGAACTCTCTTGCGCGTCTCAGATGGGGGGTCCCGTCCACGCAGGAGCGCTTCAAGGCCTCCAGACACGCAGGAGCGCTCCAAGGCCTCCAGACACGCAGGGCCTCGGGGGCGCCCCGGTGTGGGACCCCTGCACGTTTCAGCGGCTGGTCCCTGAGCTGTGAGCATGAGCTCGAATCCAGCGGTAGACGAGACAGGCGGGCTCTATGCGCTCAAGAATTGAGCAACACAGGGGTCTAGGACGGGCACTTTTTTTTTTTTTTTTTT
Organism: Mustela nigripes; assembly: GCF_022355385.1. Classification (NCBI taxonomy): domain Eukaryota; kingdom Metazoa; phylum Chordata; class Mammalia; order Carnivora; family Mustelidae; genus Mustela; species Mustela nigripes. The sequence goes on from NC_081572.1 coordinate 58,615,133, forward strand.
AAGGAAATAGATTACTTCACTTTTTAGAAAAACGCGCTGGTAATGGGATAGGTATAGGCCACTGAAGGGACTTCTTAAGATAAGATGAAGTCTGAGAAAGGAAAATTGGCCCCGCAATCTGGTGAGTGGGTTAGCCAGCTGGGTCGCTGGGAGGTTCCAGGTCGAGCCCCAAGGACAAAGGGGGAAGTCTCAGGTGGAAATCCGTACATGGAAAAGCCACTCTTTACTTTTGTAGGGAAAGGAAGGAAACTGTGGAAAAGACAAATGAGCTTAAACTCTAGAAAATGAGGCCTTGAGATGTTCTAGCTTCATCATCTCCTGATTTGGTAGAAGTTTCTCAAGCTGAGGTCCCTAGTAGTTCAGAAAGGAAACAGCCTGAGCTCCTAATGACAACCAGGTGTCCGCAGGCACCCTCAGGAGGCCGAGGACTCCCCGCACTTGGGTGCAAAAGTGTGTTTAAGGGCATTTTCCAAGGTTATGGGTCCAAAACTTTCAGTGGCATTTGGGGACTCCTGAGCCCCAAGCCGAATTTGGGACTGGCCGTGTCTCAGGCTGGGAGGAGGAGTGGGGAGACGCAGTTTCCTACCCATGAAGCAAGCAAGACCAGAGCCAAGACAGAGAAGCTTTAATAGTGAGCGGTGGGACTGGCCCCCGGGGGCCGGGGCCCTGGTTAACTGCTGCAGCAGAAAAAGCGCACATCGTTGAGCGCGGTGTCGTCCAGGAGGCCCCTCGGCTGCTCCACCTTGGTCTGCAAACCGCACATGCCTTTGGGGCAGGCCTTACTCCACTCTCCAAAGTCACCCCAGGCCAGGCCTGACCCCTCCAGCTCCGTGCCGTCAGAGCAGCGGAAGCGCACGTTGTTGGCCGCCGTGTTGTCCCCCCGGGTCTCCGGATCCTCCACACGCAGTGAGAAAGCCACGAGGAAGCCATCCCCTGGACACCACAGGGGCTCACTCCACACGCCCCACCTGCGAGGGAAGGGGAGAAGCTCTACCTCTGGGTCCTCCCCCCACCCCCTTCCCGACCCAGCTTTGCCGTCTCCTCAGGGGGTGCTGCACGACCCGAGTGAGTGGGGTCTTGTCACCTGACCTCCGCCAAGGGGCGGAGGGGAGTTCTCCACCCACTCCCCAGGTCTAAGCTGCCCCACAGCCCTGGAGGAAGCTTTTAGCGCGGTGGGTGGGTGTGTAACAGGGTAAGGGGCATATCCGCATCCTGGGGTCCCTTGGACCCTGTTCCGCACCTTCCAGACTGGGACTGCACCACGTGCTTGTTGCGCTCTGCGTTCCCCCGCGAGCAGTGCAGTCGGATCCCGTTCAAAGCAGTGTCATCACCAGGAATGCCTTGGGGGGGCTCCTCCTGGGTAGGGCGATCGGATGGGTAAGGACCAGTTAAAAGACTGTTATGCTGTGTTCCCCGCACGGGGTCGTGCATCTCCCTCCTCAGAGACCTAGGCCTGAACCCCCACCTTGAGCGAGAACCCGCTGGCGAAGAATCCATCAGGACACATCTCGGGCCAGGCCCAGTCACCCCAAGGACCCCCGTTGGTCACGTCGATGACTGATGCGTAGTCGCTCAGATGGTCTGCTGGTGCGTGTCCCCAGCAGGTGGCCCATAGCAGCAGCAGCAGCTGGGCTCCTGGCCCCCTCTCCATCCTGCAGCCTCTGTGAGCCTGGCCCCTTACGCAGATTTATACCATCTCTGCTCCTCTGAAGGCTCTGATTACGGAAGGGCCCCCTGGATTAAGTGACACCCGAAACTAATCCGTTCCGGGAACCTTGCACACTCCACCTCTGCTCAAGGAGACAGAGGCTTCCAGCACCGGAGAAGAGGAGAAGGGGCCCAGAGAACTGACCAACAGTTGAATGAACCCCACCCCCCCACTGAGCATTTACTGCAGGCTCGTTCTGGTTCTGTTCTGCTGGCGTTGTTACTCAATCCTCACGGCGGGTGTGGGAGGGGGGATTACTCTTTCTACTCCGCAGATGGTGGAAATGGGGCTTAGAGATGGCAAGTGACGTGCCTAAGATCAACGTCAGCAAGCTGGGAAATGCTCCAACTCTGGGAAGTGGAGAGACCCTCCGTCTGGGAATGGAAGGGATGTTCTGATATGCTGGAGAGGATGCATAACCAGCAACCTTAGAGACCTCCAGGATTGGAGGGAGCATTAGAGGGAGAGATGGGGCAAGAATCCAGAAACTGTGCGAGCTAGAAAGGACCTCCTTAGTGATTGCAACCCTGAGTCCCAGAGAATCTGGGGTACCCCTTTCCCTAAGAAGAAAACATACACAGACAGGAACAATTCTAGGAAGTTTATGGACAGGGGATTAAGAACCCCTAAGAACAAGAGATGCTGTTTTTTGGTTGTGTGTGTGTGTGTGTGTGAGAGAGAGAGAGAGATTGACTTATCTATTTGACACAGAGGGAGAGCAGAAGCAGGGGGAGCAGCAGGCTGAGGGAAAAGAAGCAGGCTCAGGCTCCCTGTGGAGCAGGGAGCCCCACGTGAGACTCAACCCCAGGACTCTGAGGTCATAACCGGAGCCTAAGGCAGATCCTTAACGGACTGAGGCACAAAGGCACCCCAAGAGATGCTGTTTCTGACATCACTTCCTGGGTCCTTCCCCTGAGTGTTTTCCTAGCTATGACCACCAGGTGGACTCCTATTTGGGGAAGAAACAAAAAAGGCTCATGTGTCATGGGGTACACCACCCGATTTGCCTGCTCTCCACACTTTCCTGTGTTTATTCAATACATATTTATATAGCAATAATGTATTTTGGCCTAGCACTATTCTAAGTGCTGCAAATAGAACAGCAACCAGGAAAAACAAGGCTCCTGTCTTCATCGGAGCCCACATCTGCATGGGGGAGATGTGATACATTTTCCACAGGACCTGGAGCTGTGTGAAGGCTCTTTCATCTTCTTGAGGCTTAGGACAGGGCCTGGATGCAGAAATAGTTCATAAAGTTTGGTTTGAAGTATAATGTGGGGGGCGTGCTTGCCTGGCTCAGTCCATAGAGCATACTACTCCTGACCTTCAGGTCATGAGTTCAAGCCCTATGTTGGGCGGAGAGATTACTTAAAAAAAAAAAAAAAAAAAAAAAATCACACACTCAAAAAAATGAGTAATGGGAGAGCCGGAACCAATCTGGGGTTTAACAGAAACTAAGCCGCAAAAATGTAAACGTATAAAACATCCAGATGGAGACAGGTCCCCTGGAGACAGTCTTGTGAATTTAGAAGGGGGTACTTCCTGGACCCCAGGTGCCCTGCGTTTGAACTTCATAGGGAAAGATTTATGGAGCAATTGTGGTAAGATTTTCCATGTACAGTGTTTGCACATAGGTTACCATTTAATCCTCAGGTGAGATCGACAAAGTACCTATTATTGTCCTCAATTTACAGTGGCGAGAATTCAAGCCCAGAGCTAATGTAGGGCCCGCGCCATGGCTCAGTGGGGGAGCTGGTTCGACCCCAGGCCCCCGCCGCCATCCTCTTCGTGGGTGAATCCCCGTACTCCTTTTCATCCGGTCCTTCCCCGCGGGGATGCTGCCCTCTGGGGCAAAGGGCACAGGGGAAGGGGACTTAGTGGGTTAATTATTAACCCTTAGCAACTTAGGGCACCGGAGGCTTCTACCGAGACGCAGGGACAAGGGGTGGCTTGGGCTGGAAAGGGGGCGATGGCCCCGGCAGCAGACGTCGGGGTCGCGTTGCTTCGGCTGGCCTCGCTGCGCTGGGTCCGCCACGCGATTCCTCTCGCGCTCCTCTTGCTGCTGCTGCTTTCTGTGTGCGCTTGGAGCTCGCGTGAGTGCTCGCCGCCCTCCTCGGCTCGGTGAGGAACCGGGAAGCCAAACGCTGGGGACCTAAGCCCCCTCTCCGAGCCCTCAGCGCTCTGCCTCGCCCCTCCCCAGGCGCCCCCCCAGGCTGCGGATCCGGGACGCAGCCGTGCATTCCCGAGGGCACGCCGCCGGTCCAGGTATGCCCGGATAGGGCTGGGGTCGGGAGCTCCGGGTGAGACCCCGATCGCGGGCACGGGGCCGGGCTGAGGATCGGGTGACCGGCGGGTCCTGCGCCTTGGCTCCCCTCTCCCGTCCACAGCCGAGTGCGGCAGGAGAGACGCCAGCCAGGGGGCTGCTGGGCGAAGGAGACCCAGCGGGCTAGGGGTTCTGTTCCCGCCCCCTTCTGCGCGTGTCTACCCCCAGGTCGCGCGACAGTCAGGTTCCCTGGAGGCCCCCGAGTGGGAAGAGCCTCCGTGTGGGGGCCCCCAGGGCGTGCTGGGCCACGTGATGGGGCCGTTCCGCGCCAGCCTGGACTCCGAAGGGGACCTGGCTTTGTCTCAGTACCTAGCCGGATGGAGGGCGCTGGTCAGGTGAGCACTCTCGCACCCCCCACCCGGCGCCGCCTCCCGGAGCTCCCCCGCCCCCTCTCCAACCACCGCGCTCTGCCTGCCACCGAACACGCAGGTTCCTAAGTCCCCTCGGCTCCATCTTCGCCTTCGCCACGAGCGAGGCCTACGCCAAAGTGACAGCCCTCGAGGCTCGAGTGCACGGCCCGGAGGCGGCGCACTACTCGTCGCTGCTGGCCATGGCGGCGTGGGAGCGGCAGGAGGGACGGCTGGAGCGCCCCGGCGTCGCCCCGCGAGACACCGCCAGCTCCTCGGGCTCCCGGATCCTGCTCTTGCTGCACCGAGCGCTGCGCTGGTCCCAGCTCTGCCTCCACCGGGTGGCGACCGGGACGCTCGGAGGCCCGGACGCCGGCGTGCAGTGCAGCGACGCGTACCGCACGGCCCTGGGCCCGCACCACCCCTGGGTGGTCCGCCAGGCCGCCCGCCTCGCGTTCCTCGCTTTCCCGGGTCGCGGCCGCTGGCTGGAGCTCGCGTGCCCGGGCGCCGGGGAGGCGGAGGCGCGGGCCGCGCTGGTCCAGGTGGCGGGCACCCTGGAAGATGTCTACAACCGCACCCAGGGCCTGCTGGCCGAGTGCAGCCTACTCCAGCTGGCCTGAAGCCCCCTGCGGGCCAGACGCGCCGAGACCCAACCTCCTGGCTTCTGGCCCGCAGGCCCCCTGCGTCCGCCCAGTGGGCGGGGCCGCCGGAGCCACGGCTCCACGTGACGTCGATGCCTGGAGGGCCCGCCCCCGGCAGGGTTGGGTAACGCCCCGCCGGCTCTGCGCAGCCGCGGGACGAGGGGCGGTGCCGTGGGAATAAAATGCGCTCGTGGGGCGCGGCGGGTTCGGGGCGTCTCCTGCGATGACTGCAGGCGCTGGAGGAAAGTGGAAACAATGGACGTGGGAAGATGCGTCATCCCTGTTCCCGGCAGCCGGAGACTCACGCTCCCAGCCACTCCCAAGGCTGCGGGTGCCAGCCGCGTGCCCAGTCTCCGGCCCAGCCCTGCGCCCCGAGCCCCGGCCCAGCGCGGCCGGCTGCTTGCCGGGCTCGCCAGCACAAGCCGCCGACGCAGCCCCCGCCCCCGGAGCCGCACCTCTCCGTGTGCGCCGCGGTCGCTGCGTTCGGCCGCCCGAGCGTGAAAGCTGCGCGCCAGGACGCACCAGCGGGCGCGCGGCTCCTGCAAAGGCCCCCTTGACCGCCCCCACGGCAACAGGGAACGGGCAAGTGGCCGTTTCACACGCTGAGAACTCAAAGGGTGGGTCCGGCCCACTTTCCTCCTGCACCCCAGAATCCTGTCTGTGCAGCTTCTGTTACGTGTCTTCACCGGAATGTCTGCTAGAATCTCACATGTCCCAACCTGAGCTTCCGATGCCTTCCCTCCCCGCAGGTACTTCCTCCAGTCTCTGCCAGGGCAGTACATGACCACTCACTCTTCCACGTTCTTAAGCCAGAAAGTTGGTAGTCGTCCTGACTTCTGTTTCTCTCTCATCCCACCCACATCGGATCTGCTGAATCTGACCATTTCCCACTATCTCCACTGCCATCCCCCTTGTCAAGCCACCTTTATGTCTATCACCCAGATTATTACAGTGGCCTCCTAGTTGTCTCTGTGTCCCATACTCGGATTCCCTACTGTGGGTTTTCACAGAGCAGCCAAAGTAGTTTCTTGAAAGATAGATCATATCCCATCACTTGCAGGCTCCAAACCTTCCGGTGGCTCCCTATTGCACTCAGATTAAAAAAAAAAAAAAAAAAAGGAACTTAAGTAAATTTTCTAGGTTATATTTTCAGCTGAGAATGATGAAAACCGGGGCGCCTGGGTGGCTCAGTGGGTTAAGCTGCTGCCTTCGGCTCAGGTCATGATCTCGGAGTCCTGGGATCGAGTCCCGCATCGGGCTCTCTGCTCGGCGGAGAGCCTGCTTCCCTCTCTCTCTCTCTGGCTGCCTCTCTGTCTACTTGTGATTTCTCTCTGTCAAATTAATAAATAAAATCTTTAAAAAAAAAAAAAAGAATGATGAAAACCTTCGTAAAGGTCCTACGTGATCTGACTGCACTGGTCTAATTGACCTCTTGGATTTTCATTCATTATTTCACGCATGATCCTGCCTCAAGATCTTTGTACTGTCTCTTCCCTCTGTCTGGAAAGCATTTACCCGAAATAGAGAAATGACTTCCCTCACTCCTTCCTTCTGGACTTTACTCAAATGTCTCCTCAGGGAGACCTTCCCTGATTATTCTTTTTTTTCTTTTTTAAGATTTTAAAAATTTATTTATTTGACAGAGATCACAAGTAGGCAGAGGGGGAGGAGTAGGCTTCCCGCTGAGCGGAGAGCCGGATGCAGGGCTGGATCCCAGGACCCCAGGATCATGACCTGAGCTGAAGGCAGAGGCTTTAACCCACTGAGTCTCCCAGGGGCCCCTTCCCCGATGATCCTAAAATTTCAGCACACACACACACTCCTCCTATTCCCTCCCCTACTTTGTTTTGTTTTTTTTTTTTCTTAACATGAGTCACCGTCTAATAACACGCTGTGTTTTGTAATTATTTGGTGTGTTTTGTTTCCATTGAGAAATGCAAGCTGCATGGGGCAGGGAGTTTCTAGACAGAAATGTCCCCTGATGTACATCCAGTGCCTCAAACAGTGCCTGTCTCCTAGTAGACATTCACTAGCCTTTTGTTAAATGAATGTCTGAACACACGAAATGGTTCAGATGGCAAGAGCCTAGAGTCCAAATGAAAAGGGGAGGTTGCAAAAAAAAAAAAAAAAAAAGAAAAGGGGAGGTTGCACAGTAATGCAAATGTAATTAGTGCTGCTGAATCATATGACAAAATGTTTAAAATGCTGAACTTTACGTTACATTATATTTTCCTGCAATAAAAAAATTACAAAGTAAAGAGGAGACATGATTCTGGACAGGTGGTCAGGAGCAGGTTCAAGGAGGATGTTACAAACTACCTTACAGAGCTAGGACTCTGTCTCCAGAGTTCACCTGAAGCAGGGGATCGTTTAGATCAGACTCGCGATTCAAAAACCCACTCCAGCTGTGGTATGTAGAAGACCGGCAGAGTCACAGGAAGACCGCTCCATACAACACCAGGAAAATACACGTTCTTCTCAAGCGCACATATGACATGCTCTAAGAGAGACCGTATGTTAGGCCTCACCATAGCTCAATAAACATACGACATGCTCCAAGAGAGACTATATGTTAGGCCTCACCATAGCTCAATAAATATTTTTAAAGATTTTATTTATCTATTTGACAGACAGAGATCACAAGCAGGCAGAGAGGCAGGCAGAGAAAGTGGGAGGGGAAGCAGGCTCCCCGCTGAGCAGAGAGCCTGATGCAGGGCTCAATCCCAGGACCCTGAGATCACAACCCGAGCCCAAGGCAGAGGCCTAACCCACTGAGGTACCCAGGGGCCCCTAGCTCAATACATTTTAAAAGATTAAAACAATAAATAAAAGATTAGGGGCTCCTGGGTGGCTTGGTCGGTTAAGGGTCTGACTTTTGATTTCAGCCTGGGATCCAGACCTGTTCAAGATTCGCTCTCCATCTCTCAAATAAATAAATCTTTAAAAAAATAAATTTCAGGGCGCCTGGGTGGCTCAGTGGGTTAAGCCGCTGCCTTCGGCTCAGGTCATGATCTCAGGGTCCTGGGATCAAGTCCCACATCGGGCTCTCTGCTCAGCAGGGAGCCTGCTTCCTCCTCTCTCTCTGCCTGCCTCTCTGCCTGCTTGTGATCTCTGTCTGTCAAATAAATAAATAAAATCTTTAAAAAAAAAAAATAAATAAATAAATTTCAAAAGACTGAAGTCACAAAATATTCCCTAAAAGGAAATGAAATAGAGATCCGTGACAGGAAGGGATTTGAGAAATTCACAAATACGTAGAAAAAAACCAACAGGCTCTTGAACAACCAGTGGGTCAAAGAAGAAATCACAGGGCAAGCGTTGTGAGATGAGTGAAAAGGAAAACAAAACACGTTAAAGCTTAGGGTGCAGCACAAGCAGTGCTCACAGGGAAACTTGTCCCTGTAAATGCCTATTTTATTTTATTCTACTTTTTTAAAAAGATTTTATTTATTTATTTGACAGACAGAAATCACAAGTAGGCAGAGAGGCAGGCGGAGAGATGGGGAAGCAGGCTCACTGCTGAGCAGAGAGCCCAATGTGGGGCTCAATACCAGGACCCTGAGATCATGACCCGAGCCGAAGGCAGAGGCTTAACCCACTGAGCCATCCAGGCATCCATGTAAATGCCTATTTTAAAAATGAAGAAAGATCTTAAATCAATAGATCAAGCATCCGACTTAAGAAACTATAAAAAGGGGCGCTTGGGTGGCTCAGTGGGTTAAGCCTCTGCCTTCGGCTCAGGTCATGATCTCAGGGTCCTGGGATGGAGCCCCACATCAGGCTCCCTGCTCAGCAGGTTGCCTGCTTCCCACTCTCTCTCTGCCTGCCTCTCTGCCTACTTGTGATCTCTGTTAAATAAATAAATAAAATCTTTTTTTTAAAAAAAAAGAAACTATAAAAAGAGTAAACTAAAACAACAACAAAAGCAGAAGGAAAGAAATAAAAAGACCAGAGTGGAGAGGCGCCTGCGTGGCTCAGTCAGTTGGGTGTCTGCCTCCTCAGGATCCTGAGATCAAGCCCTGCATCAGGCTTCCTACTCTGCAGGGAGCCTGCTTCTCCCTCTGCCTCTCCCCCTGCTCATACTCTCTCTCACTCAAATAAATAAAATATTCTTTTTAATTTCAAAGGCTTTTAAAAAATATTTTATTTATGTATTTATTAGAGAGAGAGCACAAAGCAGGGGGAGCAGCAGCCAGAGGGAGAACCAGTCTCCCCACTGAGCAGAGAGCTGATGTAGGACTTGATCCCAGTACCCTGAGAACATGACCTGAATCGAAGGCAGATGCTTAACTGACTGAGCAACCCAAGGGTCTCAAATAAAATGTGTTTGTTTGTTTGTTTTAAATTTAAATGTTCCTGGGGTGCCTTGGTGGCTCAGTGTGTTAAAGCCTCTGCCTTTGGCTCAGGTCATGATCCCATGGTCCTTAGTTGGAGCCCCGCATCTGGCTCTCTGCTCAGCAGGGAGCCTGCTTCCCTTCCTCTCTCTCTGCCTGCCCCTCTGCCTACTTGTGATCTCTGTCTGTCAAATAAATAAATAAAATCTAAAAAAACATTTTTTAAATGTTCGTTTCAAAGAATACCAGTAAAGGAAATGAAAAGACAATCAATAGAATGGGAGAAAATATTTGCAAATCATATGCCTGCCAAAGGCTTAGTATCTAGAAATAAAAAAGAACGCCTAGGATTCAACAATAAAAAGGTAACCCAATTTGGGGGGTCTGGCTGGCTCAGTTGCTGGAGTATGTGACGCTTCACCTCGGGCTTGTGAGCCGAAGACCCACGATGAGTGTAGAGATAACTTAAAAATAATAATAGAATAAAAATAAAACAGGCCAAGGATTTAAATAGACATTTCTCCAAAGAAGATATGCAAATGGCCCATTAGCACGTGAAAATATGCTGAACATCACTAATCAATAAGGAAATGGGGGTGGGGGCCACCCAAGATGCCCCTTCGCGCCCAGGAGGACGGCCACAACAGGAAGCGCACAGTGACCGTCAGCAAAGACGCGGAGAGACGCGGTGCTCACGGATGCACGCGGGGCTGGCGGACCCCTCCGGGGCAGCTGCTATGGGGAACTGTCATTTCCGCAAAATGCTAAATCCAGAGTTCCTTTCTTTCTTCAAGTCTTTGACAGCGAGCACAAGCAGGCAGAGCGGCAGGCAGAAGGAAAAACAGAAGAAGGCGTCCCGTCGAGCAGGGAGTCCGATGCGGGGCTCGATTCCAGGACCCCGGGATCATGCCCTGAGCCGAACGCTTGACTGACTGACTGAGCTCCCAGGCGCCCCAAGCCCGAGTTCCTACATGACCGAGCAATTCCACTCCGAGTGTACGGTCCTAGGTGTATACACCCAAGAGAAGCGAGGCCTGTGCGGCCATTCTAGTTCAGAGACGGCCAAAAGCACCCCAAGACTCTGAACCGCGACGCCCTTCAGATTACGTAAGTCCCGCGCAGCCCGATGGGAACCGTAGTCCATCCACACCGTCGTGGGCGCTTTTCTGCTCGTCGACCGGCCACCCTGCCGTCAAGCGTTCACCGTCGCAAAAGAATCTTCCCTGCGCCGTTGCTTTCCCTTCCGCCGTCAATCGTGACTTAGCTTCGCCCGCAGACGGCTCCACGGCCGGACTGAAGACAGTGACAGGGCGCTTTACGACAGTTGCTTTGTGGCAGTTCCGGAGGAGGAAGATGGCGGCCACCTTAGTAGCCGCTCGAGGCTTGGGGTCCGCGCCGGCCTGGGGTCCCGAGGCCATTACCCCGGACTGGGAAGGCCGGGAAGTCTCCACAGGGGTGAGAAGGCACCCGGGGTTCAGGAGATGTGCGCAAACTTCGATGCGATGGGAGGAGGAGGCCTGCGTGGGGTTGGAACACGGGATGGGGGGGAATAGAGGTGGTCTGATGCTGGAGCGCCGAAGAGGTGTCCTGAGGATGTTGGAGAGGGACGCCGGAGCGCGGAGCCCGGAGTCTCGCGGGACGAGGGTTTCTGGCCGGCGTGGGCCCTCTGGGGATGTGGGGATTGGAAACCTGGTACTGTGCGGGGGTGCTGAGGCCCCGGGAGATTTGCTGGCGGGTCGGTGGCGTACGACTTGCGTGTTCTAGGGGACTGCACTGAGGGATCGTTGGGGTTTGCGTACGCGGGAGAATGGGAAGGGGCCCGGACTCACCCCTTTCTCCTTACCCCAGACCACGATCATGGCCGTGCAGTTTGAAGGGGGCGTGGTTCTGGGAGCCGACTCCAGAACGACCACTGGGTGAGCTCCGGACAGGTCCTGGCGGGGCATCCCGTCTTTCCCTCCCTTCCTTCCTTCCTTCCTAGCCTGGCAGGTCGTCCTGACCCTCCACAGCCCCCCGCGGGGGAAGATCTCTCCCCTCCTTGGACTGAAGGATCTGTTTCAGCTCCCATTACTTCCCAATTTCCCTTTCTCACGTTTTGGAGACATTTTTGCGAAAGTCTCTGCTGGCTTCTGTTTGGGTGGGAACTAATGAGAAATGCTGAGCCCCGGGAGTGGGCAGTAGTGGGATAGGGGTGGGAGACGAGTGGGATCACCCCGTCACGGCCCTGCCATCCTTCAGGTCCTACATCGCCAATCGAGTGACTGACAAGCTGACCCCTATTCACGATCGCATCTTCTGCTGCCGCTCGGGCTCAGCGGCTGACACCCAGGCAGTAGCCGATGCGGTCACTTACCAGCTTGGTTTCCACAGGTACCTGTGGGCAGGGGAGGGGCGGGTATCCGCATGGAGTTGGGACCCCAGGTGCTAAATGCTCTGACTCCCAGGCCCGGAGGCTACCTTTTCTGTCACTCTCCCCACCCTCTAGCATTGAGCTGAATGAGCCTCCGCTGGTCCACACAGCAGCCAGCCTCTTCAAGGAGATGTGTTACCGATACCGGGAGGACCTGATGGCAGGAATCATCATTGCCGGCTGGGACCCCCAGGAGGGAGGGCAGGTGAGATACCCCACCCCCACCCCCAGCAGAGCACAGGCCTTTGATCCTCTCCCCACCCCACCCATTTTCTGTTTTTCTTCCCAGTCTGTACCTCCCAGACCAGTCCCACATGGGCCGCTGTATGTCCGTGTGCTGCCGTCGGTATAGCCGGTGACTCTTCTCATCTTTCCATCTGGCAGGTGTACTCAGTGCCCATGGGGGGTATGATGGTAAGGCAGTCCTTCGCCATCGGGGGCTCTGGGAGCTCCTACATCTATGGCTACGTCGATGCGACCTACCGGGAAGGCATGACCAAGGACGAGTGTCTGCAGTTCACTGCCAATGGTGCGGACTTGGCTTTCTGGGCCTGTGAACTCCAGCCCTCATATGAAGCCACCCGCATATCCATTCCTCACTCCTTGTGAAGCCGACATCTGACCCTGACCCCAGCTTTCTTTTGTTTGCAGCTCTCGCCTTGGCCATGGAGCGGGACGGCTCCAGCGGAGGGGTGATCCGCCTGGCAGCCATCGCAGAATCAGGGGTGGAGCGGCAGGTACTTTTGGGAGACCAGATTCCCAAATTCACCATTGCCACTTTGCCACCGCCCTGATTCCCGGAATTCTGGGATACAATGGAAGACACCCCCTAGTGACGTAAACTTCAATAAACAGTTTTTCCAAAAGAATCTACTTTGAGGTTCTTTTCTTGACCTCAACCCTGTGCTTGTTTGGCCCACTCCTGTGTGTGCAAAGCTCTGCTCTGAGCGGGGAGGGACAAGCCTTTGCAAGAGTGGTTTTCAAACCTCTTGTCCAGCCCACCTTCCCCCACACTCCCTTTCCTCCACTGTACCAGGTCCTTAGGACACCAAGGTATGGTTGAAATGGGAGCTCCCAACAAACGGCCCACCCCCTTCCCTGTTCCAGCCCAGGGCGGAAGTCAGAATCCTGCCTGGGCCCGGGGCCACATCCCCTCGATCTGCCTCCTGCTTGTCATCATGTCTGGCTACTGACCCAAAGGCCAGAGGGCCTCGGATCTCTGGCCCAGACTCAGGGTCCACTCCCTCCACACTCACCTGTGTCACCTCATCTTGTCAGGAGGAGCAGCGAGATGCATTCACTTTGGGGACAGAGGTGGACCTTGTTTGCAGCTAGCGTTGAAGAAGGGGGTGGGGCTGGGAGTGCTGTGGGGCAGCCCTGAAAGCTGTCATTCCCACAGGGGTGTGATGGTGAGCCGGTCTTCAGCCGCTGGGGTGGGAGGCTGAGGGCAGAGTCTGGGCCCCCACGGCCATCCCCACTCAAGCGGGGGACCCAGAGGAGTTCAGTGTGTGCATGTGGTCACGGTGCCCGTTTTCCCTCCAGCTCTGAGGATAAGGGAACTGTAGGAACCTCGTTGGAAACCTTGGTCCTAGAATACGATCCTGCCCTGGGGGATTTTCGAGGCTACAAGGGAGGCTTCCTAAGGAGGCGGGAGGTCCTGCACTAAGTGCAAAAGAGCAAAGGAAGACGTCTGAACCCAAATGTACACCTCAAGTTTAAAATACCCATAGAGAGGGGCGCCTGGGTGGCTCAGTCACTTAAAAGTCCAACTCTGGATCATGGCTGGGGTCATGACCTTGGGGTCCTGGGGTGGAGCCCCGTGTCCCCTCCGTGCTCAGCGGGGAGTCTACGATCCCCTCTCCTTCTGCCCCCACCCCCCCTCCCTGCTTGCTCAAGCTCTCTTTCTCTAAGAAATAAATAAATAGATCTTTAAAAAAATAAACAACTCACAGAGAACTTCTGACTTTTCTGCAAAACCTGTTTACCCAGTCCTCCCTCACTCAAGGCATCCTAGCTTCCTCCGTCCCCTGCACTCCGCACTGAGCCGAACCTATGAGCTGGACAGTAGGTCCTAGAACCTCCGTCTGCTTGTTGCCGTCTGAACTGAACGCCGCTCTCCCGTAAGTGATGTGACAGGAATTTCAGGCGTACGATCTAGTGATTGGACAGCTCTGCTGTGCTCACTGCACACCCCTGTCTTCATCCCAGCCACCACTGTGACTTGGCCACCAGCCAGCAGCGGGCCCGTCCGTGACCTTGCTGCTGCCACACTTGCCCTCCTGTAGCCTTGTCCGTAGAGCGACTGGAGTGACTTTCCATGTAAGTGAGAGCGTGTCGTCCCTTGCTTGATCTTCCTCGATGTCTCGCTGTTCCATCTAAGATCATACCTTGGCTTCTCTCTGTGACCCAGCTCACCCATCAATGACCCCCTCTGTGACACTCTGCTCAGTGGCTTTTTTCCTCTTCCCTAGGACCTCACGGGTTTTGCCCTTACACTTCCTGTTTTCCTGCCCAGGACTCAGCCTCCCTGATTTTTTTCTTTTAAATAAACTTTTTTTTTTTTTTTTTAAGGCATCTCTCCCCCAAGCGTGGAGCTTGTACTCACGACCCCGAGACCAAGAGCCCCGTGTGTGCTCCGCCGATGGAGCCGGCCCGGCCTCCCATCAGATAAAATTTAGAGCAGTTTTAGGTTCAAGACAGAACCGAGTAGAGGCTTCCCGGCCATCGCGCCTGCCTTCTCGTGCTCAGCCTCCACCCTGCTGTCAGCATCAGTGACTGAGAGTCCACACGACACGGGGGTTCCCGATTTCCACTCAGCTCCTGACCATTTGGGTTCCAGCTCCAATGCCACCTTCTGAGCAGCTCCTTCCCAACTACCTGATTCCAGCAGCGCCCTCCATCCCGCTCTCTCAGCACCGTGTAATTTCCTCTGCAGCCGTTGCCCTCTCTGCCTGCTTCAGTGTTTATCTCCCGTCCGTGAGAGGAGCGGGCTCTCTGCTTGGCCCACTGACGTGTCCGCACTGCCCACCAGGAAGTAGTGAATATGCTTCCCCGCCTGGTTCCCCGGTCCCCTCCGGCCTCCAGCCTCTCCCAACAGCATGCTGCCCTCAGCTCCGAGCTGGACCTCAGCACACCCCACACCCACTTCTGCCAGCCCCAGCTGGGCTCCGTGGGAGTTCAGCGGCGACATGGTCACCAGCCCCGCAGCCCCTCCGCTCCGGGCTGCCCTCCACTCCTCCGCTCCAGTACCCGGCCTCCTGGCCTGGGCCGCAGACCACCCCAGCCCGCACACATGCTCCCCTGCACGCAGCCCTGGGTGAGCTCTAAGTATATTTCATGACAAGGTTACGAGGGTATGGGCTCAGACGGATCATGGAGAAGTCTGGAGAGGGAAGGTTGCAATGCGTCCTGGACGTTCAGCCCCTGGTCATCCCCATCAGATGGTGGAGTCATTGGCAGATGCAAGGTCGTGCAGCTGGTGGCGGAAGGAGAGTCGGGCTTTCCGGCTGAAGTAGGCACCGGAAGAGGGTATCCCTCCCTCGGCCACAATGGGGGCCGGAGCCGGGCTGGGATTTGGATCTGGAGGGGCCGCGGGATCCAGGCCTGCAGGGGGATGGGAGGAGGAGGAAGGGTGCTGTGGGGCAGCCTTCCCCTTCCTTCCCTGCAAGGAGGAGGAACGAGGCCAAGGGAGCATCCTGGGGCAGGGACAGAGGAGGAGGAGAGAGTGGGGCTGCTTTCAATGGCCTGCAACCTATGTGGTCACACGTGGCCTAAAATGCAGAAGGCCCCGGGGGGTGGCTGGGAGGCTTTGCTCTTACATCTTGGAGGTGGTCATAATTTTTTTTTTAACCAGGGGGCTTCACTTTCTCGTTTTGCACTGGCCAGTCCTATGGAGAATCTACCTCCCATCCCGGGAAACAAATTATTCTTTTCCCTTCGCTGGTTTGAACATTTCCCTTTCTCCCCAGAGAGAGAGCGCCCCCCATTTTCCTCGTTCTCCCCCCGTACCTGCTTGTCTCTCAGTCCCCCGCTGTCTCCGGCACCCACACCATGGGAAGCACCATGCCCCCTTGAGACCCATCTCAACAGTGGAGGCCACCAGGATGCTGGGGAATGGCCAGGAGGGGCCCCAGGAGGAGGGGTGTGGCTTCCAAGCCCCCCCAGTGCAGCCCAAACTACCACTTAGCCTCAGACTGCCTGGTGATTACAGGCGCCAGGGGGTGGCGGAGGAGAGGAGGGAGGAGGGAAGAGGTAGACGGGTACCGCAGTCACACACCTCTCCTCTGTGCCCCCGTCACTTGGGGCACTCTCCGGCCTACAGGGAGAAGCAGGAGGACGCTGGAAAGGGAGGGATGGCAGAGACAGACACGGAGGGGCTGGGACGCAAGACGTGCCACAGGAAATCTGGAAAACCCGGTGCCGGCCGGTACACTGCGGGGGGCTCATTTGTATTCTGGCATGAGAATCCAGGATGCCCGAGATGTCAGATTTTAGAGAATGGTCTATTTTTGTAGAATGAGACCTGCAGGGTGGGGGAACATTTGGTTCCCGTGGGACGGTCTGGTATCTCTTGCCCCCTTTTCAGAGGACAGTCCTAGTTGATGCACGACGCTGTCCAGGTAGATTCAAGGGACTTGTACGCGTCACCTGGTGTTAGCCTGTACGCGATCCTTCGAGCCGGGCATTACTGCTGTCCTGCTCTCCCAGCTGAGGAGCTGGAGGCACGGAGATGGGCAACTTGCCCGAGGTCACGCCTACCCCAGCCAGGCTGACTCTGGCCCCTCTGAACCCCTCGGTGACCTTCAGGCAATGATGCCTTCAGCCAGGCCTGGGGGCCCGGAGCACTTGCGGCAAGGACTCTGGACGCCCCCCCACCCCCAGAGAGCAGTGTGAACATGACCTTACCCTTCCCTGGGGGTGCCTCACGCAGCATGGGAAGCACCCCTGCCTATACCCCACCATCAGAAATCTGTTTCATATTTCTCAAACAGCTTGATGGACATACAAATCTCCATGCACGTGAATACACACATCCACGTACAGTCCTAGGAGTCTTAGCAAGTGTGTACACCCAGAGACTAGCCACCCCAATCAGAACTTCATATAAATGGGCCTCATGGTGTTACTTTCTGGGGTCCCGTTTCTGTCAGCTTAATGGTTTTGAAATTCACCCGAGTTCTATATATCTGCAGTTTCCTTGTGTTTTTTGTAATATCACTATTATGGGCATGCACAACATACTTTTGTAAAATTCACCCTTTTAAAGTACATGAGTCAGTGGTTTTTGCGATATGTACGGCCATGCAGACATCGCAACTAATTTTTGTAACATTTCCGTCACCCTCAAGAGACCCTGCGTCCCTTTCCAGTCACCCCGCCTTGTTCTCCTCCCTGGCTGCTGGCCACCACTAAGCTACCTCCTGTCTCTGGATTTCCCGTACATGAATTCCTACCCTGTGTGGTCCGCTGTGTCTGGCTTCGCTCCCTGTTTCCTGTCGCCCTGTTGTGGCCGGTGGTAGTGCCACGGCTGCATGGTATTGCACCGTAGGGGCTATACCACTTTTTTCTTTTCTTTTCTTTTCTTTTTTTCCAAGATTTTATTTATTTATTTGACAGAGACAACCAGGGGGGAACACAAGCAGGGGGAGTGGGAGAGGGAGAAGCAGTCTCCACGCTGAGCAGGGGGCCCGATGCAGGGCTCAATCCCAGGACCTGATCGAAGGCAGACGCTTAACTGATCGAGCCACCCAGGCACCCTTCTGTATTTATTTTAGGGGAAGAGAGAGAGCAAGCAGGAGAAAGGGAGGGGGAGAGAGAATCTCAAGTAGATCCCCACTGAGCACGGAGCCCTTCACTGGGCGCAATCCTACAACCCTGAGATCATGACCTGAGCAGAAACCAAATGTCATCTGCCTAAACAACTGAGCCTCCCAGGTGCCCCTAACTGTATTTCTTTTGACTGATGTATAGTTGACACACAATGTGACCTTAGTTTTAGGGGATCAGACAGTGACCAGACGGGTCTGTACAGCACACTGTGCTCACAAGTGTAACTATGACCCACCACCATGAGACTCTGTTCCAGTCTCACTGACCGTGATCCCCGTGCTGAACCTGTCATCCCCATGATTTCGTCCTTCCATAGCAGGAAGCCTGGACCTCCCACTCCCTGCCACCCACTTTGCCCCCACCCCGACACTCTCTGACAGCCAGTGGTTTGTATTTATGGATTTGTTCATGCTTTGTCCATCCTGGTTTTGGGAGAAAGAGAATGTTGGGGGGCAGAAGGAGAGAAAAAGAATTTTTTTAAAAAGATTATTTATTTGAGAGAGAGGAGCCAGGGGAAGCAGCAGGCAGAGGGAGAGGGAGAAGGAGACTCCCCACTAAGCAGGGAGCTTATGAGGAGCTCCATCCCAGGACCCTGGGATCATGACCCAAGCCTCAGGCAGACGCCTCACCGACTAAGCCGCCCAGCACTTCTGCAGAGAGAGAATCTTACGCAGGCTCCATGTCCAGTTTGGAGCCTGACCCTGAGATCATGATCGGAGCCGAAATCAAGAGTCTGACACTTAATTGAGCCACCCAGACATCCCTGTTCATTTTATTTTAAAAATTCTGCATATAAGTGAAATCACATGATGTTTGTCTCTTTCTGACTTGTTCCACGTAGCATTATAACGTCCAGACCCATCCATGTTGTTATAAGCGGCAAGATCTCACTCTTTTTTATGGTTGAGTAACATTCCCGTGTGTGTGTATGTGTGTGTGTACCACATCTTTATCCATTCATCAATCAATGGACATTTAGTTGTAAATAACGTTGCTATAAACATAAGGGTGCGTCTACCTTCAAATTGGTGTTTTCGTTTCCTCCAGGTAAACACCCGGCAGTGAAATTACCCGATCACGCACCCAGCTCTACTGTCAGTGTTTTGAGGAACCCCCATGCTGTTTTCCACAGTGGCTGCACCAATTTACATTCCCAGCAACAGAGTACGAGGGGTCCTTTTTCTCTGCATCCTCCCCAATGCTTGCTTTTTTCTTCTCTTTTTCCTATTAGCCATTCTGACAGCTGTGAGGTAGCATCTCACTGTGGTTTTGATTTGCATTTCCCTGATGACTAAGTGATGTGGACCATCTACATCTCCATGTATCCCTTGGCCATCTACAAGTTTTTTGGGGGAAAATGTCTGTGCAGGTCCTCTGTCCATATTTAAGTCAGATTGTCGTTTTTGGTGTTGAGCTGTACATGTTGTTTTTTGTTTTCGTTTTTGAGCATGGTCCATGCCCAGCATGGAGCCCGAGTTCAAAAAGGGCTTGGACCAAGCAAGACCACGAGATCAAGAACTGAGCTGACATCAAGACTCAGACACTTAACCAACTTAAGCCACTCAGGCGCCCCAAAGAAACTCTTCATAGATTTTGGATATTAACCCTTTATTGGATCTACCATATACAAATATCTTCTCCCATTCAGCAGGTTGTCTTTTAGTTTGGTGTTTCCTTTACTGTGCAGAAACCTCTTATTTTGAGGAAGTCCTTGTAGTTTATTTTTGCTTTTGTTTCCCTTGCCTTGGAAGATGCATCAAGAAAGAGACCTCACTGCCTGCGCCCTCTCAGGCGGTAACTCTGATTTAGATCCTTCATCTGGTCTGAGTTTATTTTTGACTGTGGTGTGAGAAAGTGGTCCGGCTTCATTCTTTTGCATGGGCCTGTCCAGTTTTCCCAGCACCATTTACTGAAGAGACCAACTTTTTCCCGCTGGATATTCTGGCCTCCTTTGCCGTGCATGAATTGACCATACGGATGCGGGTTTAATTCTGGGCTCTCTACCCTGTCCCATTGGTCTGTTTTTGTGCCAGTGCCACACTCTTTTGATGATGTATCACTCAACGCTTAACATTTTGAGGAACTGTCTTCCAAGGGGGCTGCACCATTTTACACTGTATTTGCTTCGGTTGCAGAATAACAGTACATTACCACAAATCAATCGAAATAAAAATATTTATTCTCTTTAAAGAGCACCATTATTTTACTTTTTATTTTTTATTATTATCATTTTTAAAGACTTTATTTATTTGACAGAGAGAAAGCAGGAGGAGCAGAGGGAGAGGAAAGAAGCAGGCTCCCCGCAGAGGAACAGCCCAATGTAGAATTCAGTCCCAGGATCCCAGGATCATGACCTGAGCCCAAGCAGATGCTTAACCCACTCAGCAACTCCGGCGCCCCAGAAGCACCATTATTTGAAACACATATGCCCCATTCAGTGAAAAAGTATATGTTTTACATGTGTCTGATACAGGATTTCCATCCTAAATACAGGGGCACCCGGCTGGCTCTGTTGGTAGGGCCTGCCACCCTTGATCTCAGGATCCTGAGTTCAAGCCCCAGGCTGGGCTGGAGCGCACCTAAAAAAGTAAAAATACCAAATATATAAAGAATGCGTGATTCAATGATAAGACAACGTGGTTTTGTTTTTTAATTAGCAATAGAGTGGAACAGACAATTTGCAAAAGAAGATATTCAAGTGGCCAACGAGTGCATGAAACATGGTCACCTTCGTGAAGCATCAGACACACGCAGAGAAAACTCCGGTGACAGCTAGTGCATGCGCACTGGATGGCCAACACTGAAAAGACTGACAGCATCTAACGCTGCCGGTGCGCTGGGAGAGCTGGACCAACATGCCTCGATTGGGCTGCGCAAGAGCAGAGCGACCATTTTGGAAACCAGTTCGGCAGTTTCTTGTAACGTTAAAATACCCTTACAAACCCGACCCGCCGAGTTACACACCCACCCTCCAACTTACACATCCGACCCTCCGACTTACACACCCGACCTCCAACTTACACGCCGACCCTCCGACTTACACACCCACCCTCCGACTTACACACCCGACCTCCAACTTACACACCGACCCTCCGACTTATGCACTTGACCCCCGACTTACACACCGACCCTCCGACTTACACTCCCGACCCTCCGACTTACACACCCAACCCTCCGACTTACACGCCGACCCACCCACTGCACTCCAGCTGTCCCGCGAGAGTGGGAACCGCACCTGCCCGCGAGGCCGCGGCAGGAGTGTTTCCGGACGCTCTGTCGCAAGAGACTGGAACAGCCCAGAGGTCCGTCAAGAGGACAGATAAGGAAACCCGCACTTCGGGAACCACGGTACATCCTGCCTCGTGGAACCTCAGCGCGTCCAGGCTCGCCCCCCCACCCGGCGGTCCCCAGGGAGCGGCTTTGCGCAGAGTCCCGCCCGGGGCCAGTGCGCAGTGCACGGTGCACGCTCCCGAGCCGGGGCCGCGCCCCCCCGCAGCCCTCGCGGGCCGCGCGGGGAGGAAGGGGCCGGCCGCGGGCCCCGCCGGGGGACGGCGCGTGCGCTCGGACTGACCGCGCGGGGCGTGCAGGCAGCGGGGGCGGGCCAGGGCCGACGGGGCGGGCACGGAGGTAAGGCCGGGCGGCCCGCCCCCGGGGGGGCCGGTCCCGATCGCCCGCCCCGCCCCTCCCCGGCCGCCCGGGTGTGGGCCCCGCTGCTGCGCCGCTCCCTCGGCTGGCGGACCCGCGCGGGCGCCGGCTCGGGCTGCGGGTGAGGGGCCGGGGAGGGGCGCGGCGGAGGGCCCCGACCCGGGGCTGGGGAGGAGGCGGCGGGGTCGGCACTCGGTGCCCGCGGGGCTGCGGTCTCTGCCGAGATTTGGGTTTTTCCTCCCGGGCGGGGCGCGCGCACTTCCTCATTCCCGCGGGACCCCCTCTCGCGTGCGGCCGGGCCTGGCCTGAGTCCCCCAGGGACCACCCCACCTTGGCCCGGCGTCTGCTCCGGCCCGCTTCGGGAGCCCCCGCGGCGTGGCGGGAGTTCCTGGGCGCGCCGGGTCGGGCCGGGAGGCGGGGCCGAGGGATTTTGGATGCGGGACCCGGGTACCGGATGGAGGTCAGAGGCGGGTCCGCGTCTCGTTGCGAACTGAAGGAGAAGAGGGGCTCCAGTGGGAGGGGGAGGGCGGGGCTGCAGGGCAGATCACCTCCCTGAGGCCTCCCCATGCTCCTAGGATGGCGGCGACCCCCGCGAGCCTGTTCTCCTCTGGGGACGACCTGGACTCCAGCCAGTTGCATATGGAGCCCGATGAGTTAGACACTCTGAAGGAGGGAGAGGACCCAGGTTCGCAGCGAGCAGGGCCGTCGGGAAGGAGAGGGGCGGAGAACTCCCGGCGTCCCGCACTAACACCTTCTCTCCTCCTAGCTGACCGGATGCACCCGTTTCTGGCCATCTACGACCTGCAGCCTCTGAAAATGCGCCCCTTGGTGTTCGCCCCTGGAGTCCCCGTCACGGCCCAAGTGATGGGCACTGAAAGATACACCAGTGGCTCCAAGGTGGCTGGGCGGGCGCCAGGGAGCTGGGCAAAGGGAGGGCTGCTGCCCAACGAGGGGACAAACGTTCAGTCCCTCCCTCGTACTCCCAGGTGGGAACCTGCACCCTGTACTCTGTCCGTTTGACGCATGGCGCCTTTACCTGGACGACCAAGAAGAAGTTCCGGCATTTTCAGGAGCTGCACCGGGACCTCCTGAGACACAAAGTCTTGATGAGTCTGCTTCCTCTGGCGCGGTAAGGGGACCCTCCCGCTTCCTGTCAAGGACAGGAGCCCCCACCCTGGGGCAGCACGGGCAGCCCCTGACCCAACCCCCAGTACCGTTTTCTGCCTGTCTCCACGCCCCTCCAAGCCACCCATACTTCTGTCCCCGCTACTTTCCCATCCCAGCTCTGGCCCCCGGGGCCCCCTCCCCTGACCCCGGTTACCAGGAAACCTTCCCAGCCCAGCTCACCCTGTCCGTGGTTCTATGCCAGTAGCTCAGCCGGGCTGGATGCCCAAAATGCCCTTGGCAGCCTCGCTCCTTTTCTTGTCTCTGTTCTTAGGATTGGGGGCCTTCTGCCAGCCTCCAGTCCTCCCCCAGTATCCCATACCTAGGGCTGCAGGAATCCAGGTTCTCCGCTTCCTGGTTCTTCTTGATCCTCCTCCCTGATCTCATCCACAGCTTTGGTGTGGCCCACCTTCCAGCCCGGGAAGCAGCCGACAGAGAGATACCCTCTTTACCACGCGTGGGTCCCGAGGGCTCCAGCAGACATGCATCCAGCAAACAGGTGCGACCAGACACCAGGCTGGCAGGGAAGGCTTCTGGTGTGCAAAAATGGCTCTGGTCCCATCTGTCTCTGTCTCTCATCCCTGCTTCAGAAGTACCTGGAGAATTACCTTAACCTCCTCCTGACCATGTCTTTCTACCGCAACTACCATGCCATGGTAAGGCCCCGGGGACTGGGCCCTTGTGCCATTCCAGGTGGAACAGTATCATCAGACCCTCATGTGGCAGAGGCCCTGGGTCTGCTGAAAGGCGAAGTCTCTCCTCTGAGCCATTGTCTTCCTCTGCAGACAGAATTCCTGGAAGTCAGCCGGCTGTCCTTTATCCCAGACCTTGGCTCGAAAGGACTGTGAGTGTCCGATGCCCATCACCCCACAGCCAGCAAACCCACAGGAGGGTGGGGAGAGCATTGCAGGGAGAGGGCGGGAGGGGGGCTCTGGATTCCTTTTGGACCATCTTCTCCTGATTTTCCCCACAGGGAGGGAGTGATCCGGAAGCGCTCTGGAGGCCACCGAGTCCCTGGCCTCACGTGCTGTGGCCGAGACCAAGTGTGTTACCGCTGGTCCAAGAGGTGGGTCCCGGAGCGGACCCGCCAGGCCGTGTTCGGGAGGGAGGGATGAGGAAGGAGATCCCACAGGCAGGGAGGAACGGACGGAGCCCTTCCGCTCCAGGTGGCTGGTGGTGAAGGACTCCTTCCTGCTGTACATGTGCCTCGAGACGGGCGCCATCTCCTTTGTTCAGCTCTTCGACCCTGGCTTCGAGGTGCGCGTGGGGAAAAGGAGCACAGAGGCCCGCTATGGGGTCAGGATCGACACCTCCCACAGGTAGGGCCACAAGGGGTGGTGGGGGAGGACGAGGACGGACACCTGGGAGGGAGAGCGAGTGGAAGGAAGGGAAGGATTTCCAGCCCCTGGAGCTGGCCTTGATTTGGAACCAGGGAACTGGTCTGGCCACATGTCTGGGAACTCGTAGTGGCTGGGCTCAGGGAGGGCGGCGGTGAGTAGGAGGCTCGGACAGAGGGAAATGGCTCTCCATCCATTCCTCCGTTCACTCTCTCGTCCGACAAATCGGAGAGCCTGGTCTGCCCCCCAGCTCCATGCCTGCGACCCAGCCGTGCAGAAGGCAGAGACATGCCTCGTCCGGGTGGAGTCGGGCACGAGGGACTAAGGCAGGAAGTGGGAAGGAGGAGACAGCCGGAGAGGGGAGGTGGCTGAGGCCCCCCTTGTTCTTCCTGCTCAGGTCCCTGATTCTCAAGTGTGGCAGCTACCGGCAGGCACGGTGGTGGGGCCAGGAGATCACGGAGCTGGCACAGGGCCCGGGCAGGGACTTCATACAGCTGCACCGACATGACAGCTACGCCCCGCCCCGGCCTGGGACCCTGGCCCGGTGGTGAGACACTGACGTCCCTTCAGAGCTTGTCTGTGGGCTTCTGGGCCCACTTGCTGTTTTCTGAGTCCTTGAACCTCTTCTGCTTTCCACCCCCTGCGGCTTCTCTGGTCTCCTTGACCAGCTGCCCTCTAACCACACTGATATCTAATCTCCCTCTGACCTCTCTGACTCTCCTTACTCGCTAATCTCCTCTGACCCAATCTCTGACCTCCTGTGACCAACCCCCCCTGCCCTTTTGCCATGCTGTCCCTCTCTGTGCCTTAGGATCTCTTCAAAACTCTCTGATTCATTCATGCATTCAACAAACCTTTTCTAAGCACCTACTCTGTGCCCGGCCCAGTGGCAGGAGAAAGAAGCCAGCCCAGTAGCTGATTCAATCATGAAGCAATGACAGATTGCCATTCCAGAGGTAGTTGTGGGGGTACCGAGCACAGAAGGGGAGCCTCTGGCCCTGCATGGGGATATCAGGACAGGCTTGCAGGAGGCAGCAGCCTTGAGGACAAGGATGGCCCGAGGCAGGAGCTGGAAAGAGCAGAGGCAGCTAAACTACATCACAGGCAGGGAGGGAGTTGGGGAAGCCTTGTTTTCTTGGATGGGCTGCAAACATTTATTTTTTAACACCAGAACTAATGGCTTATACTCACGTAGTACTTACTGTGTGCTGGGAACTGTCCTACGTGCTTTATGTGTGTTATGAAGGCGTCAGGCGAACCCTGTGAGGGTCCTTGCCCAAGGTTACACAGCCTGTAAACAGTGGAGCCAGGATTCAAATCCCGGCAGCCTCGGGGCTGAGACCCCGCTCTTCACCATCCTACGAAACTGTTAGTTATTAGAATGTCAAGGGGCGCCTGGCTGGCTCAGTGCAGGGAGCATGCGATATTTGATCTCATGGCCGTCAGTTCGAGCCCCACGTTGGGCATAGAGATTGCTTCAAAAGAGAAAATCCTAAAAAAATACATAAGTGAAATAAATAAGAATTCAAGTGACGTGGAAGCACGTTAAGCATGTAAGTTTCCATTCATTGCACAACCCTCTGTGCTCAGCCCCACTTCTCTCTACCCACCTCCCAGCAGCCCATTTCTCTCCCCAGAAGTAGCCCTCACAATAGTATCGTGTTTATCTTCTTAGCTCTTTTCCAGCATACTTTGGTAGACTTATATGTATGTTAGCGTTTGTTTTGTTTTGTTTTGTTTTAAGATTTTAGTTATTTATTTGACAGAGATCACAAGTAGGCAGAGAGGTGGGGGCGGGGGTGGTGGTGGTGGTGGTGGTGGGCAGGCTTCCCGCTGAGCAGAGAGCCCGATGCAGGGCTTGATCCCAGGACCCTGGGACCACAACTCCCCCCCCCCAAGGCAGAGGCTTAACCCACTGAGCTCCCCAGACACCCCTGCTGTTTGTTTTACATGTAAATGAGATCCTGCACTTGGTTTTGTCATTTATTTTTCCTTCACTTAATTTGTGTGTTAGGGATTAAGCATTTGTTTTTTTTTTTAAAGATTTTATTTATTTATTTGACAGACAGAGATTACAAGTAGGCCGAGAAGCAGGCAGAGAGAAAGGAGGAAGCAGGCTTCCCAATGAGCAGAGAGCCTGATGTGGGGCTCGATCCCAGGACTCTGGAATCACAACCTGAGCCGAAGGCAGAGGCTTTAACCCACTGAGCCACCCAGGTGCCTCAGGGATTAAACATTTAGATTGTTTATTTTATTTTTAAGATCTTTCTTTTTTTCTTTTTTTTTTTTTTAAGATTTTATTTATTTATATGACAGAGATCACAAGTAGGTAGAGAGCAGGCAGAGAAAGAGAGGAAGCAGGCTCCCTGTTGAGCAGAAAGCCCCATGCGGGGCTCCATCCCAGAACCCTGAGATCATGACCCGAGCCAAAGGCAGAGGCTTTAACCCACTGAGCCACCCAGGCACCCCTAAGATCTTTTTTATTTGAGAGAGGGAAAGAGCCGGTGTGCGTGTGCAAGCAAGAGTGGGGGAGTGGCAGAGGGCCAGGGAGAAGCACATGCCCCGCTGAGCAGGGACGTCCCAGGAGCCCTGATGGTGACTCAAGCTGGAGGCAGACACTTCCCTGACTGAGCCACCCAGGTGCCCTGGTTATTCCTCATTTTAAACGATGCCGCAGTGAACCCAGCTTTTGTCTAAGCATTTAATAGGTTGCATTCCTAGAAATAGAAGGACTCTGTGCATTTATTGGTATTCGAGAACATGTGTGCTCGATATTCCCGGAGATACCGCCAAACTGTCCTCTAGGAAGGCTGTAACCCATGTGTATTCCCGTAGCGGTGAGAATGCTCACTTCCCCACGTGTTAATATTGCAAGTTATTAGTGGTCTTTATTTTTGCTAATCTCGTGGATTAAAGACCTATTCTTTTTTTTTTTAAGATTTTATTTATTTATTTGACAGAGATCATAAGTAGGCAGAGAGGTAGGCAGTGGGGGTGGGCAGGGAAAGCAGGCTCCCTGCCAAGCAGAGAGCCTGATGTGGGGCTCCATTCCAGGATCCTGAGATCATGACCTGAGCATAAGGCAGAGGCTTAACCCACTGAGCCACCCAGGCTTCCCAAAACCTGTTATTTTATCTTATTATTAATTTTTTTCCTCGCTAGTGACATTGAACCTCTTCTTGTATGGTTGAGCATTTTAATTTCCTCCATGAACTGTCAGTTCTTATTCTTTGCCCACTTTTCAGTTTGCTTGTATGTCTTTTTCTTACTGATTTGTTACAACTCTTTACATATGGCATACTAATGCTTCTAGTCGTTATCTTCTTTCGTTTATTGTGTCTTTTGTGGTTTCTAATTTTATTTAGCTTGTACTGGCAAGTCTGTCCCACTTGGATACATCTGATAATCCATCTGACTGCTCTGATCACTCTTGATCTTTGACTGACCCTGCTATCACCTCTGAGCCGTGGCTGTCCTCCGGTCTTCTCTCCAGAGCTTTCTGGCTTCTGACTCCCCTGACTTCCTTGGCTTGGCCTCCCCCCAGGTTTGTGAATGGGGCGGGTTACTTTGCCGCTGTGGCGGATGCCATCCTGAGAGCTCAAGAGGAGATTTTCATCACAGATTGGTGGTGAGTAAGGGAAGAGCTCAAACAGGAAGGGGCAGGGTCGGGCCTGCCGGGGATCAGCTTACGGGCCACAGAGGGAGGGGTGGGGGAGTGGCTGCTGGTTGGGTAAGGCTTAGCTTGCTTCTGACCTCCGGCCCCAATCCCAGGCTGAGTCCGGAAATTTACCTGAAGCGTCCTGCCCATTCAGATGACTGGAGACTGGACATTATGCTCAAGAGGAAGGCGGTGAGGAGAGGGGTCAGGCTGGAGGGGAGGCATGAGGGGGCGGCCCATGGGGGGGGGGGTTGGTTTAGAATAGACTGCAGTGTGGGAGAAGGTAGGGAATGCTTCTCCTGGAGCCAGTGTAGATGTCTCTCCCAGTACCCTTTAGGCTTTGTTTCATCGGGGGCTGGGGGCGGATGTGTGTTGCCTTTCTCACTGGACTAACATCGCTGCAGTGGCTGCCACGTCCGGGCATCTGTAGGTGTCACTGGACGTGCAGACCATGATGGCGAGTGGGGGCCAGTGGACGGAGGGATGGCGGGAAGGGGGACAGAGAGAAGGACAGGCAGTCGGAGGGGTGCCAACAGGGATGCAGTGGGTGGGTGCAGGATGGGCGGCACAGAACGGGGGGAAGTACATGGTGGGGAACGTGGGCGAGTAGACCGTGACAGGCAGGCAAGGAGCTGCGCACATGGACAAGCCGGTGGACAGGTGAACAGCTGGCCCATTGCCAAGTTTGCCACAAGCACCATGGCTGGGTGTAAGTGTGGAGGCTGTCCAGGCTGAGTGGGGGTTCACACAGCAACCCCGAGCATGGGGCAGGGTTTGGGAGGGTGCAAAGGGGCCATCGTGCAAAGGGCATTAGGATCTGATGGCCACACTGCCACCCCCACCCCCCCACCCCACCCCCACCACCAGGAGGAGGGTGTCCGTGTGTCTGTCCTGCTGTTTAAGGAAGTGGAGTTGGCCTTGGGCATTAACAGTGGCTATAGCAAGAGAGCCCTAATGCTGCTGCATCACAACATAAAGGTGACTCAGGTGTCAGAGACACCCCCCCCCAACTGCAGCCCTACCCTCCAGGCTTCCCAGCCCCCAACTCTCCCTGTCCTCAAATGAATGTCTCATTCTTCCATCTTCCTATCCTCCCTCCTGGCGCTTCGGTTCTCCCCTCACCAGAGCCCACCCTCCTGACCCCTCTCCCCCACCTGCGGCAGGTCATGCGCCACCCAGACCAGGTGACCCTGTGGGCCCATCATGAGAAGCTCTTGGTTGTGGACCAAGTAGTGGCATTCTTGGGGGGGCTGGACCTCGCCTATGGCCGCTGGGATGACCTGCACTATCGCCTGACTGACCTCGGGGACCCATCCGGGCCAGCGGCCCCACAGGTAATCGCCAAGGCCTTCCCAAGCTCCCCTAAACACCGCATCAATGCACACCCTTTCCCCTCCACTCGTTCCAGGCACTGCCCACCACGGGGTTCCTCTTACTGGGGCCCCAGGAAGCTGCTGGGAAGTAGACCCAATCCCTCCCTGCCCCCAGACCCCTCCCCGCTCCTCTAGGACATCCAATGCCACTGAGGGCTGGGGGGAACCATCTGTGTCACTCTTACTCTCTATGTCTCTCTGTTTCGCATCAGTGCCCCTCTCTCCTCCTGGGCCCTGGCTCTGTATGGCTCCCTGTGACCTCTCCTTGCCCCCTCCCCGGCTTGGGTGTGTTCCCCTACAGCCTCCCCCGCCGGGCTCCGACTCTCCAGGCAGCCCAGACCTCTCACAAAATCAATTCTTCTGGCTGGGCAAAGACTACAGCAATCTTATCACGAAGGACTGGGTACAGCTGGACCGGCCTTTTGAGGGTGAGGGTCCCCTCCTCCATAGCCCCCAGGACAAGGGAGTAGGGGCAGATGTCCGGGTGGGGGCTATGAATGGGAGGAGCTGGGTCAAGGGTAACGTGGCCTTCCCTCTGATCGGCTCCTTGTCGGAGCCGGAAGCGCTTGGGGATGTCGGAACCGTCCCCAAGAGACCATCCCTGGCCTTGCCCCTGATTCTCCCGGGACCCCCAGATTTCATTGACAGGGAGACCATGCCCCGGATGCCATGGCGGGACGTCGGGGTGGCCGTGCATGGTCTCCCTGCCCGGGACCTGGCCCGGCACTTCATCCAACGCTGGAACTTCACCAAGGTGCTCACTCTGTCCTGGGGGTGCTGGTGGTGGGAAGGAGCTACCTCCCGCTGACAGCCATCCCTCCACCTCAGATGACCAAGGCCAAGTATAAGACACCCATGTATCCCTACCTGCTGCCCAAATCCACCAGCACAGCAGACCAGCTCCCCTTCACGCTCCCCGGGGGGCAGTGCACCACCGTGCAGGTGAGGCTTCCCTTTCAACCTGTCCTTACTCCTCCCTCCCTTCAGCCCACTGCCCCAAACCTGAGAGCTGCCCAGACTGCTCTCCTGCGGTCAGGAGCCACATCCTATTCCTTGTCCCCCCAGGTCTTGCGGTCTGTGGACCGCTGGTCAGCAGGGACTTTGGAGAACTCTATCCTCAACGCCTACCTGCACACCATCAGGGAGAGCCAGCACTTTCTATACATCGAGGTCTGACGGGGGTTGGGGGACAGGGAAGGGAGGGGGCGTCTGAGGAGAGGGACTGAGGATAGCTGTGGGATCAGTCCTGGAGGGCTGGTGTGGCTGGGCCTGGAGAGGTGTGAAACCCCGGGGTGGGCCGGAACCTCGAGATGGGGCTGGCGCTGAGCGGAGGGAACCGGGCAGGGCCCTGGCAGCTGATGCCTGTCTTGGGTCCCTGCCTCAGAATCAGTTCTTCATTAGCTGCTCGGATGGGCGGACCGTTCTCAACAAGGTGGGCGATGAGATTGTGGACAGAATCCTGAAGGCCCACAAGTAAGGCGGACTGGCGGCAGGATGGGCGTCTGGGCGTGGTTTAAACCAGGAGGGGCGTGGTGTGTGTCTGGCCCCGCCTCTGACTCCGCCCCCTTCCCCAGACATGGGCAGTGCTTCCGAGTCTACGTTCTTTTGCCCCTGCTGCCCGGTTTCGAGGGTGACATCACTACAGGTGGTGGGAATTCTATCCAGGCCATTCTGCACTTCACCTACAGGTGACCCCCCCCATGGCCACCCATCCGTGCCCCTGCCCTGAGTCTGTCCCGCTCCCTTTCTGCTGGACTTTTGAGGTCCACCATTCTCCTGACATCCCCTAGCCTCCCCCTCCCTCACCCACTTTTTTCCGCAGGACCCTGTGCCGTGGGGAGTACTCCATCCTACATCGCCTCAAAGCAGCCAGTGAGTGCTGGGGGTGGGGGGTTCAGGCCCCGGACCACCAGGCAGGGGAGCCTCTCCTCGCATGGTTCTGGGGCTGCTACTACTCTGAAACTGCAGGTAGTCTTGGGCTGCAGGGAGACGCATGCAGACTTAGCTCTAGGCCTTTTGAAGTGGGGGGTACCTGGGACAGGGCTCCATCAGCACGAGAGGGCACCTGTTACCTCATCCCCTCCCCCATCTTTCTTTCAGTGGGGACAGCGTGGCGGGACTATATGTCCATCTGTGGGCTGCGCACCCACGGAGAGCTGGGTGGACACCCGGTCTCAGAGCTCATCTATATCCACAGCAAGATGCTCATCGCGGATGACCGGACGGTCATCATTGGTCAGTCCCGGATCAGGACCCCTGGCAGCAAGAGGAGGGGTGGGGTGTGGAGCCAGGCCCAGCAGTGGGGGATGGGGTGAAGGACACTGGCTGGTCCTCTGGTAGAGGGTCCTCCCTGGGGCTCAGGCAGACACAGCGTGTCCTGCACCTGTCCCAGGCTCTGCGAACATCAATGACCGTAGCTTGCTGGGCAAGCGGGACAGTGAGCTAGCCGTGCTGATCCAGGACACAGAGATGGAGCCCTCCCTCATGGATGGCAGGGATTATCAGGCGGGCAGGTTTGCCTTGAGTTTGCGGAAGCATTGCTTCAGGTAGAGTGGGACAGGGTGCTGCGGGGAAGGAAGAGGTCGGGAGGGGGCTGGCCTGCCTTCTGGGGAGGTGTGTGGAGGGCTTACTACCGGTAAGTAGCACTGGAGTTCCTGATCTGACTCAGGGCCAAGTAGGGCTATCAAAAAGATAAGAAGCAAATACTCTAAAAATAGTTTTTTTTTTTTTTTTTTTGTAAAGCATCAAGTTAGTGGTCAAAGAGGAGACAGATTAAAACTCTGTTGGGCCCGTTTGCCCTTATTTTACTATTTAACAGTGTGTTTATTTTGAATTACTTGGGTAGGCACAAAATGACTTTTCCAGCAGTCAAGTTCTCCAAGGATCCTTTTTTTTTTTTTTAAGATTTTTAAATTTACTTATTTGTCAGAGAGAGCACAAAAGCAGGGGCAGCAGCAGAGGCAGAGGGAGAAGCAGACTCCCCACTGAGCAGGGAGCCCAATGTAGACTCGATCCCAGGGCCCTGAGCCGAAGGCAGATACTTCACTGACTGAGCCACCCAGGTGTCCCGGGTTCTCCAAGGATCTTAATCTGACCTTGTGGGCACCCTTTTGTCCTGTAGTGTGATTCTTGGGGCAGATGCCCGGCCGGATCTGGACCTCCGAGATCCTGTCTGTGATGACTTTTTCCAGCTATGGCAAGACACAGCAGAGAACAATGCCAATATCTATGAGCAGGTGGGTGCCGGGGCAGGGGGTGAGGAGGGGGGTCTCTGTGTGGAAATGCATGGATTGTCTCGTTCAGGGTAGGATGGAGAGAGCCCCACCACTGAGCCATTCTCAGAAGAGAGGTGAAAGTGTGGGGGGCAGATCATGGGGTTCAGCAGCTCGGGGTCAATGTGGGGGGCTGTGGTGTGAGAACTGGGGGTGTCCAGCCCAGTTGGGCTTTTGGACTCTTGGCAGAGTCTCTCCAAGCCTTACTGGCTTCTATGCCCCCTGCCCCCCGCCCACAGATCTTCCGTTGCCTGCCATCCAACGCCATCCGCTCCCTGCGGGCACTCCGGGAATACGTGGCTGCAGAGCCCCTGGCCACGGTCAGCCCACCTCTGGCCAGGTCTGAGCTCACCCAGGTCCAGGGTCACCTGGTCCACTTTCCCCTCAAGTTCCTGGAGGAAGAAAATTTGCTGCCGCCCCTGGGGAGCAAGGAAGGCGTGATGCCCCTCGAAGTGTGGACATAGTGGTGGCTCCAGCCCGGGATGGCATACCAGCCGCCTCGGGCACCACTGAGGCCGGCTCCCTGCCCCCAACCCTAAGTACGGAGGGCAGTGCCCCCTGGGACCCAGGGCAGGCAGGCAGGCATGCCTGAGGGGACTAGAGAAGTCACCGCAGTGGACCCTCCCTTGAGAAGGACCCCGAAGAGGATGCTCCAGACCCTGGATTGGGGAGGCAGGAGACGGTCCCGGAGAAGTTCCTCCTCCCCACTACCCACTTGAAACCACTGCACTGGGGGAGAAGCAAACCTCCCACCCGTCTGCCCGCCCACCTGCAAGCCTGGGGAAGTCTGTCCCTGCAGGAGAGGCCGGCTCTGTCCTGGGCCTTCCCAGCTCCCCCTTACCTCCAACTGCCCTTGAACCCCTCCCACCCCACGGCCTCTCCGGGCTCATCACAGCCAAGGTGGAGGGAAGGATGAAGCCTCTCCCGGCTTCAGCCCCCACGGCAGGGAGGGTGGGGTGGGAGGCGCACACTAACTCTCTCCCCCTGCCTACAGATAGACACTAGCTTTGTATCCATTCAAGAAGCATTTCATAAATAAAGGCATAGAAGAGGTCCCTGCCTCTCCCTTGGCCAAACCGAGAGCCTGGCGCTTGCCTCCCCCTTCCCGCCCACCTGAGCTTTGGCCCCCCGGCACCTGCTCACACCCAGCGCCTGGCTCCTTTCTGCACATTCATCTCTACTGTACCTGTTGGTCCTTTTAGCAGCTAACCCGGCTGCTGGGAAGAGGAGGTGCTCACACAGCACCTGGCCAGCAAGAAGGGCGGGGCCAAGCCAGGACCTCCGGAGAGCCAGGAGATGGTGCTTCCCTGCGCTGGAGGGCTGAAGGGGTGTCTCGTGGTCCTGGAGTGACAACAGAGGAAGAAGCTCAGGGAGGCCCCTTTGGGAGTGGTTAAGGGCATAGCCTTGAGGGCAGGAAGAACAGGGCCGAATCCCCAGCTTGTCGTGGCCAAGGTGACCCCGTCAGGTCCTAGCACTTCTCTGGGCCTCAGGGGTCCCCGCTGGGAAATGAGAGGAGCTTGCTGTAAAGATGAAGTCATTGATTCAAGTATTTACTGAGCATCTACTCTCTGCCAAAGACAAGCGGGTGCTCCGTAGCCGCTTACTGCTGGGGGCCTGCTTGCATATCGAACAGAGCAGGCACACGCTTTCCATGCCGGCATCCGGCTCTCCAGGCCGGTGCCTCTCCGGACCAGAGGGAGGCAGACGCGGCCCAGGGACACTACCGGTCTGGTGGCAGAGCCAGAGCCAGGAAGCCAGCAGGGCAGCAAAGTGACCCGCATGATGTCGTTGGCCTCCCAGGGCTTGTTAGGGTCACACCCTTCATCAGGTTTACTTTCCTGCACTAAGAAGCTGTTACCTGGGGGCACCTGGGGGGCTCAGTTGGTTAAGCATCTGCCTTCCCTGGGTCATGATCCCAGGGTTCTGGGATTGAGTCCCACGTTGGGCTCATTGCTCCGCGGGGAGCCTGCTTCTCCCTCAACCTGCTGCTCCCCCTAAGAAGAAACTGATCTGTTGGTTGTGACGCATTGCTCGGTATTGGACATACAGGGGGCCTGGGAGGCTCAGTAGGTTAAGTGAGTGGCTTGATTTTGGCTCAGGTCGTGATCTCTGGATCTGGAGATGGAACATGTTCCATGGGGTCAGTTGGGGGTTCTCTCTGTCTCTCTCTCCCCTCACCACATTTGTACTCTCTATCTCTCTCTGAAATAAATTATAGGAAAAACTTTTTAAAGATTTTTAATTTATTTGACAGAGAGAGAGGGAACATAAGCAGGAGGAGTAGGAGAGAGAGAAGCAGACTCCCCACTGAGCAGAGAGCCCGATGTGGGACTCGATCCCAGAATCTGGGACCATGACCTGAGCCGAAGGCAGACACTTAACAACTGAGCCACCAGGTGCCCCTCAAAAATTTTTAAGATTTTATTTATTTGACACAGAGAGAGAGAGAGCACATGCAGGGGGAGCAGCATAGGGAAAGGGAGAAACAAACTCCCCACCAAGCAGGGAGTGTGATGCAGGGCTGGATCCCAGGACCCTGGGATTATGACCTGTGCCAAAGGCAGATGCTTAACCCACTAAGTCATCCAGGTGCCCCCAAATAAATAAAATATTTAAAAAATAAAAACAGGGGCACCTGGGTGGCTTGGTTGGGCACCTGCCTTCGGCTCGGGTCATGATCCCAGAGTCCGGGGATGGAGTTCCCCATCAGGCTCCCTGCTCAGAAGGAAGTCTACTTCTCCCTCTGACCTTTCCTCTCTGCTGTCTCTCTCTGTCTCTCAAATAAATAAATAAATCTTTTAAAAAATTTTAAAAACCAATAAAATAAAACATACATGCCAATACATGTAAATACTAGCATTGTAAGAACAGTTATGTTACACTACACTGTATTCTGTTAAATGCAAGAGCATTAGGTCTAAAAAATCCCAGTGTATATACCTTAATTTTAAAATACTTTAATTATGGCTTATTAATTATATAAATATTAATATGATATATAAATAATGACAATTATTAATTATATGAATACTATAATAACATTTAATTATTTAAATAATTACTGGGGCACCTGGCTGGCTCAATCAGAGGAACATGTGACTCTTGATCTCGGGGTTGTGAGTTCGAGCCCCACATTGGATATAGAGAGGAGTTCAATCAATAAACTTAAAAAAGATAAAAATAAATAAAAAATAGAGCTAAAAAATGCCAAACATCGCTTGAGCTTTTGGTGAGTCATAATCACTGACCGCAGATCACCATAGCAAATATAACAATGATGAAAAAGTTCGAAATATTGGGAGAATTAAGGAAAATGTGACACAGAAGGGAAGTGAGCAGATACTGTTGGAAAAATGGTTCCAACAGACTTGCCCAACACTGGGTTGCCCAAACCTTCCATTTGGAAAATATGCAACCAAAAAATGAGGTCTGCCGGTAAACGGTATGGTTTGTTAAGAGAGTGGAACCCACACCGGGCTGAGGAGGGTGACCTCCGAGGGCAAGTGGAGGGAAGGGGCTGACAGAATGACGTAACAGAGAATTCTTCACCTGAATTGCTGGCATTTCTTTCTTAAGCTGAGTGGTGGGTAGATGAACTTGCCTTTTATACATATGTTCATATCTTTTTATGTATCTGGACTATTTCATGATTAGGAAAAAGTTTAGCACAGGTCCTGGCTTTTGCCCATCAGTCCCTCAGCCTCGCTCCCCAGTCTGAGAATTGACCACAGGAGCAGGGAGAGATGGAGGGGAGCAGAGGTAAGAGTTTGGGAAGGCTTCCTCGAAGAGGGGTGGGCAGTGGATGACAATGGGGAGAGGGGGAATGCCGCTGCCTTGCTCCCATGCTTTGAGCCCAGCCACGCTTTCCTCTGAAGAAGCCACTTGCACACAAGAAATACCCCCCCCCCCCACCATGGGACTCCTGGGTGGCTCATTCAGTTAAGCATCTGCCTTCAGCTCAGGTCATGATCCCAGAGTCCTGGGATCAATGGGCATCAGGCACTTTGCTCATTGGGGAGCCTGCTTCTCCCTCTCCTTCTGCCTGCTGCTCCCCGTGTTGTGCTCTCTCTTTCTGACAAATAAATAAATAAAATCTTTAAAAAAAAAGAAATCCCCCCTCCCACATACAGCGGTCCCCTGGTACTAATTGGCATCCTGCTAATTAGCCTCATTGCCAGCAGTAAGTACCTCTTTCCCAAGGGGACCGTTACCTCATTAACGGTGGTGGAGGGGGATGGTGGAGACAGCAGGTGTCCCGAGCTGGGTTGGGGCTAGGAGGGCTTCTGCTTCGAACTGTCTTGTCGGTCTATCTGCAATCCCCTGAAGTCTGGCGGTCTAAACTATCCCT
The DNA here is from genome assembly GCF_022355385.1 of Mustela nigripes. Classification (NCBI taxonomy): domain Eukaryota; kingdom Metazoa; phylum Chordata; class Mammalia; order Carnivora; family Mustelidae; genus Mustela; species Mustela nigripes. The sequence goes on from NC_081572.1 coordinate 58,651,522, forward strand.
GCTCTCTTCATCAACTCACTCATTGATTCAGTATCTCTTTTTTTTTTTTAAAGATTTTATTTATTTGAGAGAGAGAGCGCGCACAAGCAGAGGGAGCAGCAGGCAGACGGAAGGGAGATGCAGACTCCCCGCTGAGCAGGTAGCCCAAAGCAGAACTTGATCCCAGGACCCTGGGATCATGACCTGAACCAAAGGCAGATGCTTAACCGACTGAGCCACCGAAGAGCCCCTCAGCGTCTCTATTAAACACTGCCTATTAAGCAGGCATAAGCAAATGTATTGAGGACCTAGTGTATGCCAAGTGCTATACATATCTAATTTTATCCTAATCTCTTCTCTATTTCATAGATGCTAGAATTGAACCTCAGAGATTGACTTGCCCAAAGGACTAACTTCAGATTCTATTTTTTCCTGCTATCCCATGGACTTGATCTTGCATTACCATATACCCAGTGTCTGCCCAAAGGACAGACGCCTTCATTCACTTACCATGTTACTGAACCTCTAATGGGCGCCAAGACCTGTGCTGAACAAGGCTGTCATGATTCCTGCCTTTAAGGAGATGCGACAGACATTTACAATTCAAAGACTACAATGTCACCATGGGTTTAAAGCAGGCAGTTAAAACAGAAGAGTTTGAGCCTTGGCACATCAAGGAAGGCTTCACGGAGGCGGTGATTTAGATGTGTAGGGCAAAGCAAGGCGCAGGTAGAGTGGGCGTGGCCAGAATATCCAGGGAGAAAGAGCCGGTGTGCGGGCTGAAGGAGCCGGAGCTGGGTTCCAGCTGCTGTGAGTAGATTTCACTATGGGTACATGTGAGATGGGATGGCAGAGTGTTGAAAACAATGCAGGAAAAGCAGTCAGAATCAAAGGGTCTCCGATGCCATACTTGATTCAAATGTAGGGGCGCAGTGAAGGGTCTCAAACAGGACACTGAACAACAGATTTGAGTTTTCGAAAAATCACTGTGCACAGCGTGACAGTGGCGGAACATGACTCCTGGTTCCTCTCATTGCGTCACCCAGGCTCCAGTGAGGCTAACGGCTGGGGGTGCTGCGCGCACACTAGACTAAGGTGACCCATGCAAGATCTGGAGGGGCTAGACATGGTTCCTCCGCCTCTCGCGACCACCCCTTCCCCCACGCGCGGCTCCGGTGATCGGTCAACGAGTAACTGCTGAAACAGAGCCATTGTGCAGAGACAAAGGTGTGCGGGAGGATTCCCGTCTTGAGATCTCGGGTGCCGCCTGCAACACTCCCGACTCCAGCCAGGTAAGGGGGTAAAGGGCACCCCCGAGGCTCCCGGCGCCCCCGCCCAACTCCCACGTGGTTTCTCTAGCCAAATTCTCAGCCCCAGGCCCCTCCCTCGGCGGCTCCACCGTTGCCATGGCAATTAGGTGGGTGGACAGCCCATCCTATCTAGAGGCCACCCAGCCCTCGCGTGGGGAGTTACCATAACAACCCCCCTAGTAATAGGGGGGTTGGGCCCCGCCCCCCTGCCCCCGCAAATAGAGGTGGGTGGCTTGATTGGCAGCGGGGCACGCGAAAGAGGAAGGAAAGGGAAGGAAAAGCGTCAAAGGAGAGCGAAGAAGGAAATGGGGGAGAGAAAGGGCAAAACAGGGGAAGGGAAGGAAACGCGTGTGCGCACGCGCGCCGGCCGGTGGGCGCGCTCCGCGGCCGCCCGGCCACCGCCCACTTCTGCCTGCCAGGCTCGCGCGGTCGCTCGGCCCTCGCGCGCGCCTTCCGCGCTCGCGCTCTCTCCTGCGCCTGCGCGCAGGTGTCGGCGCCGAGGGGGAGGGGAACCCGGCGCGCCCGCGTCACGTTCCCTCGTCCACCCTCCCGGCGCGCGGCCACTCCGCGCTTGCGCAGGAGCGGCGGGAGGCTCGGGTTGCGGGCTCCGGGCGCTTGCTCCTGTCAGTCGGTGGGTCGGTCCTCTCGCCGGCCCTCCCCCTCCGCGTCCTCCGGGGGAGGCGCGGCGGAGTCCGCCCCCGGGATCCCCCGATGGGGGAGAAGCGGCGACAGCGGCAGCGGAATAACCGAGCCGGAGCTTGAGCGGCCCCGGGGCCCGGCTGCCCGCGGAGGCCATGGGCGACCCAGCCCCCGCCCGCAGCCTGGACGACATCGACCTGTCCGCCCTGCGGGTGAGCGCGCCGCCCCCAGCCTCGCCCCGGTTCCTAGGCCCCCCGCCCCCGCCGCCGGGGAGCGCCGCGGCCGCCCGCCTCACGTGCCCCCCGGGCGCCCCTCCGCCGGCCCCGGCGCCCCCAGCCCCTCGCCCTGGCGCCCGCCGCTGCGGGGGCCCCCTCCCTCGGCCCCCCTTCTCCGTGCACGCGCTGCAGATTCCGGGAGCCGGGTCGGTCCCCGCCCTGTGCTGCCCCGCCCCCACACTCCCCGGCCACCTCTGCCTGCACGCGGGCCCCGGACCCCCTTCCCCCACCCTGCTGCCCCAGCCCCGCCACCTGCAGAGTCTCGCCGCCGGCGCCCCTCCCCGGCCCCGGCCCTCCTCCGGGCCTCTTACCAGCCTTGCCCTTACTTGTGTCTCCCTCCTCCTCCTCCTCCTCCTCCTCCCCACCGGCTCTCGGCCCCTCGGGTTTTAACTTTGCCCCTACCCTGACAGCTCCCCCTGCTCGCCCACCCCTGGATGCTCCTCTCCCCTGGACGGCATTTCGACCCTCCCCTTGCACCCGGCGCCTGCTGCGGTCGCCCTGGTCCCGGGGCTCAGCTCTCCGCGCGCCTCCTCTTGCGTTTCGGCGCAGCCGTCCAGAACCAGGCATTTCCGGTCTCAGGGTCCCCACCGCTCGCACGGCCCCCTCGGCAGCGCTGCGGGGCGGGGGCGGGGGCGGGGGCGGGGGGCTGGTCGGCGTGCGAGGCCCGGGCACGACCGCCGGGAGGACGTTTGTGTGTATGGACTCGCCGGGACACACGCTGCCGGCGGTCTGGGGAGCCTGGGAGAACAGCGGGGGTGGGGTGGGGGGAGGTGATGGAGGTCTCTCGGGGGAGGGGCCCATCAGGAAAGGGGGTCGGAGGAAACAACCACGGCAGGGATTTCTTGGAAACACCTATTTATTGTCCCTCCCGGGGCACGTGCCGCCCCCATTTAGGAGCTCTCAGCAGAGTGCCGCTTGAGGAGCAGCGTAGGACTTCAAGGTGAACCCTCCAGGGACTGTCCGCCCAGGTGCTGTGTTCTTGCTGTGTCCCTGGGGCTTCCGCCACAGGCCAGGGTGTGGGGGGCAGCAGGATTCCCCCGATGCTCCTCGCTTGGTCGGCTTCTCCGGAGGCCCCTGTTTCATCCGTTTGGCTTTGGAGTCAACCAGGGAACGTGGCCAGTAGTGGGAAAAGGCGGTCAGCCACACCGGTGCCCCGGATACGCCTGGAGGGGGAGAGGGGAATTGAGGAGAACAGAGTCATGTCGTTAATTGGGTTTCTCTAGGTGACACAGTTTTTCTTGACATTCAGAGCATAATTTGTTTGGTGCTGTGTTGGGCCAGGAGACCTGGCTTGCTGGAGACAAGGTGATAAGTTGATAAATTGCTGGGAGGGAGATGCAGCGTTAAATTTCATTGTGTGTGTGTGTGTGTGTGTGTGTTGGTGGGCAGAGGGTCTGGTGGGGTATAATATGATGGAATTTCTGGCTCCTCTTAATGTGCTCTGCTCCTATTAGAATCCTTATCTTCCCTTAACACCTTGGTAGTTGATTAACCCTGGTCACGGGTCCCTGTGGCTGTGGGGGTTGATGCACAATAAAACGGGAGGGTGCAAACCGTGACCTTCGGTTGAAATCATGTGGAGCTCTGCTCCAGCTTCTCCTTTCCTTGAATCCTCCACTCTCTCGCCTGGACTCCCCAGCCTGGGATTTCCAGCAATTCTGCAAACACCCTCTGACCTTGGCTGTGGTATTTCCTTTCTGGACTCCTGTGCTAGAAGCAGAAGCCTCCTTCTCCTCTCCCTCCCATCAGAAGCGCCTCAGACCTGCTCCCAGGGCATCTGTCTTTCCTGCCCCCTGCTTCTCAAGGAAACACTCCACGTCCCCCCTCCCTGTCCTCTCACCCCTCCACCACCCAGCGACTGCAGGTTAGGATGGAGGGCTATGCTTTCTTTGAAATGGGGCTAGGTAGGGTCTCCTTTCTCCTTGCTGCTGACTTTTTCTCAGTGCCTGTCCCCTCTGCTCCACCTCCAGAGCCCTGTGGCCCTGGGGAGTGGCGGCTCACTCATCTTCCTGTTCTGCGCCTGTCTGTTCTCCACTGGGAACCGACAGCCAGGAGAAAGAGTAGCAAAGCCTGTTTCCCTCTCCTATGGCATCTTGTGTTGGGGGCCTGGGGGGCTGGGAGGGACAAGAGTGGGACGTGTTCACTTACTAGCTGGCCTTGCAGAGCCCACATCGTCTTTCTCCTCGTTTCAGAGGAAGGCTCGGTTTTCAGCTGGTGATGAGAGTAATAGTCCCATAGGGGGCCAGACTGAATGGCACTCAGCTCTCGCCCTGCATGGAAAGGCCTATGGGCCTGCCACTTTGTGAGCCCCGGGCGCACTTGAACTCCGAGGCTCCATTTCTCTCCCAGCCCAGGAGCGCGGGGCTGCGTACTCCTGAGTTCATGTCCCAGCTTTCTCGCTCTCGATCGAACCTTGTCAGAGTCTGGGGAGAGCCCTTCCCCCCAGCTCCATGGGGCGAGAGTCACGGTGTGGGTCTTAGAGAGCCCTGCACCTCCCTGTCCTGCATGGGGCACACGCGACCGTGTGCTGCTCCTGTCACCAGACCGCAGTCAGAGACGCCGTCCAGCGCAGCAGCCTCTGATGCAGCCCCAGTCCCCCTGCCACGTTTCTCCAGAAGTTTTCTCTAGCATCCCTCCGGCTGCTTTCTTCTGCTTCGTCGTGTTCACCACCGGTGGATAGATACCCTTGTTTCTATCCACCTCGATGGGAACGTGAGGTCAGCGGGAGCCAGGATTTGGACCGTTTGGCTCGTTTTTGCCTGCCACTGTCCATCAGTGTTTCGGACGTGACACGGGCTCAGTGTTCGTTGAACAGATGCGTGTGATGACACGGGAACGCTCTCTGCATGGTGCCTGCTCAGAAAGCGTCCAGTCAATGTGTGGTTCCACGTCCTCCTGCTCCTCTTGTATGAACCCACGATTGAAAATATCTCTTCTGACTTGTGTGTGGAATCAGATCTTGTCTGGTGGTAAACGGAGTTCTGGAAGCCTCCATCTGCCTATAACGTCCTTGAAGTAAACTGAGGACCATCCAAGAGAAAACGTGGGCCTCTTCTATCAGACCTCCCTGTGTCGAAGCTCGGTGATGTTCCAGAACAGTCTTCCGACTGTGGCTCTTGGCTTCCTGCAAAGGAGGCGCATCCGTAAACCCGACGGGACGAGGAGGGAGCAGACCCCAGGCTGACCTCTTTCCCTGTGCGTCGCTCTTCCTGGTTGACCCACTTCATAAATCAAACAGCTTCTCTCCGCCGTCTGGGCAGCTCGAAGTTTCAGGCTGCAGTGTCCTTGAAACCGTGGAGCCGTGCTCAGGGTCACGGTGTTGAGATCCCGTCGCGGCGCCCAGTCAGGAGGGACTTTTGCTGGGTCGTCGTGCAGACAGGATGGCCCTTTCCTAATGATTTTGTGTTCTTGTGTCTATTCTTTGGAGAAGGCTCTTGCCGTCCCTGGAGCCCGCAGGAGACTGTGGGGCCAGCACCGCTGGGAGGGCCGGCAGCTCCAGGCCGCTCACCGTGCAGCTGCGGATGGCACCTGCTTCGGGTAGGCCGTGGGAAGCCTGACCTTCAGCAGAAGGAGGGGTGTCCAGGAGTGACCCCCCGAGAACTATGGGGGGCAGAGTTGGGGGCAGTGAGGTGCAGGGCTGCTTGGGCAGAATGATGGAAAGAAGGGGACAGGGAACCTGGCAAAGCCAGCTGTTCACCCATCCGCCCTGCACAGGGGATCCCCCAGCTCTCCACTGTCCGAAGGAGCAGATTGCCCTGGTCCCCAGAGGTGGGCGGATGGGGACGGTGTGTGGAAAAGCAAGCTTTCGGCAGTGAAGACAGCAGGAAGATGGGTCTGCAGGGGAGCTGGCCGAACGTCCACATGGAACATTCCACAGCGTTCCGTGTGGAACGCTGATGTCAGAGCCGGCCGTGGGACCCTGCGAACACTTGGCCGTGTGGAACACTGACGGCAGAGCCGGCCCCCGCTCCTTCGATTGGGGACTCAGTGCCTCACATGGGGCAGCTGCCTGCTTGGATGTGGAGTGTCCTCCCCTGTCATTTTGGGGACAAGATGGCAGGAAGTACGCAGCCACTCTTCACAAGCATGTGCCCAGGCCTGGGTCTGTAAGTAAGGAATGCGGAGGTCCCATCAGCACCCAGCGCGGGCAGGTTCTGGGTGCTGTGGGGAGGGTGTCTCATCGGGCTGGGTGCTGCGCCGAGCTGTGGTGTCGAGCCCCGGCACAGCTGCCTGGACGTGCGTGTGCAAGCCCAGGCTGCCCCCTGCCTTCATGCCTGCCTTCTGTTTGTTTGTTTTTTGTTTTTAAGATTTATTTAGATATTTTAGAGAGATTGGGGAGCAGAGGGGGAGGAGCAGGGAGTCCGCCCTGGGGCTCCATCCCACCGCTCATGCCGCCATGACCTCAGCCAGAACTGAAAGTCGGATCTTAGTCGACGGGGCCACCTGGGTGCCCCGCCAGGCTCCCTCTTTCTTAACTGTTGCTGAGCTCCTCAACACCCTGGCATCCTTGAGGTTGGGAAGTTTTTATTCAATCCGATTCCTATGAATTATACCGATTTCTGTTGTCCTGTCTTCAGTCATCTTGAAATCTGGTGCCCGGTCCTTTCTCCTCCTTGAGCGCCCACTTCACACCCCCAACTCCCTCCGTCTTTCCTAGGTGGCAGAAGTAGAACAAAAAGTAGTCAGGTTCATAAGTCTCCTTTCACAGCGTTTCCTGAATGCCTCCAGAACAGCCTTACTCGGTCGCAGAAGTGGGCCCTGGCCACCCCCTCGCCCATTCTCTTCCTCTCCTGTTCTCCCTGCCATTGTCCTCCTCGCCAGCCCGGGATTCTCCCCTCCACAGGAGGCTCCTCGAGAGGCCAACTGAGACTTTTCGTTCTTTCTAAGGGTAGGGAATGGTCCACGGAGGAGAGAGGAAAGGGGTGGGATCGCAGTGACCCAGGGGGCCACAGGGGTTTTCAGTCCAGCCGCTGACAGCCTGAGGACGTGCTTGTTAACTGTGGCTAGGCTTCCTGTTGAGTTGCAGAAAGATCTGGAACTAGGCACAGAGGGCACACTGATGAGCAAGATAGACTGGGTTTTCTTGCAGGCTAGGCATGGGGGGAGACATTAACAAAATACTCGGACATGCATGTGTATGGTTACATGTCCGATTGCTGCCCGTGGAAAAGACTGCGGCGGAAGACCAGTACCCACGAGCGCCTGTAGCAAGAACCACTCGGCTTTTCACAAGACGAAAGTATTTGGTTGGTCAACGAGAGAAGCAGATTGCATGTCCAGAGACCGAGCTGGCGTTGGCACAGAGAGACCAGATAGAGGAGGACCAGTGGGAGTTCAGTGATGGCCATCAGTTCAGTGATGGCCAGAATCGGGAGACCCTGGAATGAGGCCATGCTTGGGGCAGAGCATTTACTCAACAACCGAGTGCCCCGGCCTGAGGCTGGGTTGGGAACTCCAGGCTTAATGTCCAAAAGGATTTCTTCGGAACCTTCCTGTGGGAGGAGTTAAGGAGTTTGTGAGGGGTAAAGGAGTGTACGTGGGAAGGGCGCATGACCCAGGCGGCCCTCCTGTGTGCTTATTGGGGGTCAGCGTGAACCGGGCTGCAGAGGGTGGGGGAGTGTGCTCGATTCTGGAGCAGGGGCGTGAGGGACAAGGGTTATCACTAGGCGGGTTATCTCGGGTTTGTGATAAAGGCGTGTGCGCCCAAGGCACAGGGCAGGTTGTGTTTGTTCGTGCGTGTACACAGTGAAATGATTACTACCATCCGGCTCATTCACATTCCCATCTGCTCACACGGGCACCTGCGCGGGGGTGGGGGTGTCACCGGTGGCCGTGAGCCTGAGCGCCGGCTGGGCTGTGAGGTCGGCACGTCTCCCAGGAATAAGCACAGGCCGGCCCAGCCCTGGGCCTGGCTCCTGCTCTCACATCTGTGGGCGGTGGGATTCCTCCCACAGCTTTGGGAGATGCTGTGTAGAAGTGGACGGGAGTCTCCATTCTCACTGTGTGCAAGTAGAGGGTGAGTGCAGGGGTACTGTTCCTGGTTTCGCACGTTTGGAATGAAGTAGGGCTGGGGAAGCCACAGTCTTGGCCTTCTTGAAGGAGACAGAGGCCAGGAGAATGAATCTGTGTGTCGGGAGGGGGGCAGTAGGGAGACTGGATGGTGGCACAGCCTGTGGAAGGAGCCGTAGTGGCCAGAGAGGGATGAATGGAGGATGGCAAGGAGGGGACTCTGCCCAGGAAACACGGGGTAGCTGGTGAGGAAGGAGATCAGAAGGCCTTGGACAGCAGAGGTGGTTAGACCTTGGACTCAGCTAGGAAGTGAGTGTCCCCACAGCAGGACAGTCTTCAGGGCCCATCCTGAAGCCCCGGCATCCCGGAGCCCCCTGCACCTGGAGCCCCCTGCACCCCAGCACCCAGAGTCCCTGGCACCCAGAGCCCCCCACACCTGGAGTCTGGGCTGCAGGGAAGCCACTCTGTCCCCTGGCCTGTGGGACGAGAAGGCCTCCTGGGAGCAGGCCTGCCTGGGGCTGGTCTTCTGGGAGAGACTGGGCGTCCTTGCGCCCTCCTCCAGTGGGAACTGTTGGAGGCGAGGACTGGGGGGTGCTTGTGCTGCTGAGCTGCTCCCGGAAGCAGCGGTCTGGAGGACTTGTCTCTGAACGACGAGCTGTGTGGCACAGACGGAGGACCTGCAGGGCCGCAGTTCAAGAAGACCACCTCCTTCAGGCCACCGGAGTTTCTCCTTCCTCCCAGAAGCCTCTCCTGACGGTGCTGGCCCTCACAGGTCACCTCCTCCTGTATTCGGCATTTGGATACTTCCCTCCTTGCACAGAATGTTTATGGTTTTGTCTGTTCCAGCGCTTCCTCAGGGATTGGGACCGCGACCATGACCCTTCCTCCCTGCTGACCCCTCGTAGAGCACATAGGGCTCCCGGAAGCACTCACTTCGCAGGAGATGTGGCTTTGAGCCTTGCTGTGGCCTGTCCTCTCCCGCTAGATGGGACCTACGGGCAGTGAAGCATGGCCCGCATGTCCTGTGCAGTTCCCTTATGCGGGGGGTCCCTTACGCAGTGGGTTCCTTACGCAGCCGTCCTTGGCCAAGGCAGCACCGTCCTCCCTCTGGGGACTGTCCAGAAATGCTGGGCAGGGCCATGTAGCGGTCACTATGCGTGCAGGGGGACTGGGGACGTTCATGCCCTGAGTGCGGGCAGCACAGGGGAGAATCCTGTTTCCACCTGGGCTGCTGGCAGGGCCGCCTGGGAGGGGTCTGGGTGGGGAGGGGAGTGCGGGCTGCGCATGGGCTCTGCGCCCAGCACCTGCCTGTCCTGACAGCTCGTGTGCATCTGTCGGCTGGCCTCCCGAGGTAAAGTGGGCAGGCTCCAGGCAGACGGGAAGGAAGACGGTTCGCGTGTTCTCTCCTTACCACCCGCCTGCTCTTCTTTCAAGGCACACTTCAGAGAAGGTGGTGGAAGTGCAGAGCGCTTGGTCTTTAATTCTTTTTTTGTTTTTTTTAAAGATTTTATTTATTTATTTGACAGAGAGAAATCACAAGTAGATGGAGAGGCAGGCAGAGAGAGAGAGGGAAGCAGGCTCCCCGCTGAGCAGAGAGCCCGATGCGGGACTCGATCCCAGGACTCTGAGATCATGACCTGAGCCGAAGGCAGCGGCCCAACCCACTGAGCCACTCAGGCGCCCCCGCTTGGTCTTTAATTCTGAGTGGCTGGGGAAGGAGTCTTCAGGGAGACAGGGGGGAGCGTCCTGCAGCCAAGCACCAGCGGGCAGAAGCAGGTGTGCCCCGGGGTCTGGCAGGGGAGGCCAGCACATGCATCTCTCCGCTCGGGTCTTTGCCCTCTCAGCTTGGCTCCTGGAAGGCAGAGGTGTGGTGAGCGAGCACCATGACTCAGATCTCACAGGGAGGAAGGCAGCTTGCGCGGGTACACTTTGGGGGTGGGTGAGGGGTGGGGGATAGAGCAGTGATGGGGACAAGCGGATGAAGCCCAGGGACAGGGCTGCCATCGCTTCTCGCTGCCTCTCAACCTGGCTTAGAGCAGAGCGTGGTGGGTTCTTGTTCTCGTGTCGCCAGGGCGTGGAGACGCTGCCGTCCTCTGACCCAAGCAAGGTCCCTCTCTCTGGAAACCACCTCGGGCCCGCGTGTCGGACAGCACTGGGTTGAGGGGGACAGGCAGCAGGTGGCTCTGCCGTTTGTTCCTTTGTCCTTCGGACTCCCAGCGAGCCCCTGTTCTCTCCTGTCAGTTCTGATTTGTCATTTCTGTTTTAACAGAAGGGGTTTTGGGGTCCAAATAAGAACAATGAGGAGCACTAGTGGTGGCTCCTGCGCTTCCAGACGCTCGCCCGCCCTCCCAGTGGCCCTTCCCAGCGGGCCATCTCCTCCCTTTCAAGGTGGAGTTGTCAAGCTTGCAGAAGGTGGGGAGTCCCGGACCTCGGCTAGGGTGGGCCAGCCAGGACGCGGCACATCTCCGAGTCAGACTCAGGTCTGACTCACCGCACAGCCAGAGCGTGTTGGCGCCTGAGCCGTGGGCCTGCTCCTGGGGGCAGGGCATGAGTGGGGCCATGCGGGGGTGAGGGCGCGGTGTGGCTGCCGCCCTGGACCGTGCGCTCGTGGTCTCCTCCCTGCTCCTGTCGTGAATGCAGACTGGTCGCGGGTAGCCTGTTTGGGCTCGCGCAGGGACGCACCACTGTCCGTGTTTCTGGGCTTGCGGCATCTGGGGACTTTGGGAGTGTGGCCTGCCTTGTGGACAGCCCATGTGAGATGTGGTTCCTGCCCTTGGGGGACCCACGGTCCGTATCTGGGTCTCAGGAGAGGGCAGGCTTTATTCAGACACGTGGGACATGTTCTGAGAAGAGGGAGTGAGACATTAGCCTGGGTTCCTGAGGATGTTGGCATTGGTGGGCCCCAGGCCAGGAATACAAAACTTCACGGGGCCTGTGCCCGGCACAGATAGAGATTTCGGTGGGATGGGCTTCCAGGCAGAGAGCTCTGATGACAGGAGGGAAAGACTGCACAAGAGTCCAGAAGATTGGGGCGCCTGGGTGGCTCAGTGGGTTGAAGCCTCTGCCTTCGGTTCAGGTCATGGTCCCAGGGTCCTGGGATTGAGCCCCACCTCTGGAATCTCTGCTCAGCAGGGAGCCTGCTTCCTCCTCTCTCTCTGCCTGCCTCTCCTCTCTGCCTGCTTGTGCTGTCTGTCAAATAAATAAATAAAATCTTAAAAAAAAAAAAAAAGAGTCCAGAAGATTAGGGCACTCGGGTGTCTCGTCAGTTGAGCATCCCGACTCTTGTTTTTTTCAGCTCCGGTCATGATGTTGGGGTCGCGATGTCGTGTCCCGTGTCGAGCCGGCTTGGGATTGTCTCCGTCTCTCCCTCCGCCCCCACCCCAACCCTGTGCTCGCTTTGCGCGTGCTCTCTCTAGATATATTAAATAAGTAAATCATAAAAAAAAAAAGAACCCAGAGGATTTCGTTTGGAAGAAAGAGTTGAATGATTCAGAAAAGAGGCCTGTTGTTCCACAGGAAGAGAGGGAGACTGTCTCATTCCTCCGTTTAAAAAAAACAAGTTCTTTACTGCAGTTGCATATGCATAAAATTTTACCATCTTCGCCAAGTTAAGTGTGCCCGGCAGGGGCACTGAGTCCCCTCCCCACTGCCATGCGAAAGCTCTGGCCGCTGGAAGCCTGCGCTCCTGACCCCTCCCGGTCCTTCCTGTACGCCCCTTCCCCAGGGTGGGTGGGGGTGTGGCTCAGGCTGGCAGCAGTGTTCAGCAGACGTGTACTAGGGTATCAGTAGGGGCCATTCTGGGTGTCCAGATGTTGGAAGTTCAGACACGGACAACTCTTGTTAGGGCAATGGGTGGCGCACCCCGACGTGTCTCCGGTGGGGTGAATGGCCGCTGGAAAGGCCTAAATACTTATGGGGGGGGTGGAGAGCTGCTAGAGGTGTTTTGGGGAAACCGTGGGCAGCCCTGAAGGACCCTTTGGGGGCCCCTTTTGGGCCTCCAGGCCTGTAGGGTTTGGCGTGGGGTCAGCCACATGGGGGGTGCCCACAGCCCCGGCAGACCTAGAGCGGGACCTGGAGTTGGTTTGGGTTTCTTAGTGTAGAAGTGCCCAGTGAGATGGCCTGCCCCGCCTCCTGGCCTGCCTTTGGCCGCACCTTTTGCCATTGCTTCATTGCCCTTCAAGGGAAAAGAGGGGAAAAGACAGGAAAGGCAGGCTGGAGACTCAAGTTGCCCAGGGCACAAGGAGGGCAGGGACCCCCTCACAGAGAGGCCCATCCTTACCATTTGGAGCCCAGGCCACAGGAGCCTCCGAGCCAGTGGCTTGGTCATGGTGACTTACGGTCCATGTTCCGGGCTTTGTCCCGGATCAGTCTTTGTGCTGGGGCCCCAAGCCTGAGGACTTTTTGTCTGTCTTCTGTGCGCACCCTAGAGGAGACTGCCCATGCTCCCCTTGGCTTCCAGGCCCTCCTCCCCCTGCCCCGCGGACGACCATCTAGAGCCTGCAGTGCCCGTACCTTGAGCGGGGTTTGAATGGGGATTGCTGCTTTTTCTTGGATGTCCTGCTTTCCCCGACCCCAGGGCTCAATGTTAGAATGAAGCTGTGTTCCGCTTAGCCCCCCAGAAGCACTGCCTGGCTTGCGTGTCACCTCGTGGTCCGGCAGCATATACCGCCTGGGTCAGGTCGTCACCGCCACACTCGGACAAGTAGGATAAGGGCCAGTGGGGAAGGCAGAGCTCACGCAGGCCATCTTCCCTTCTTAAAGGGGCCTGCAGTAGGTCATCGGACTCCCTGTGCTCACACGCTAACCCCCTGCCGCACCCTCAGCCCCCTGCAGCCCAGGGCTCCCGTGAGGTCCACCCGGGGTCCAAGGGGCATTCTCTGCAGATCTGCTGCCTTGGCTGCCTCATGACCTCAGATGGGGTCAAGGTGACGACCCCAGACAGCTGCCTCGGGAGGCCTGCGGTTCCAGCTCGCAGCCCATCGCTCGGTTCCCGGATGAGTGTCATCTCTCTGGGACCCGGCTTCCTTGCTAGCAGAATGAGGGATGAGAGCAGTGACTGTTCATCGGGCTTCTTTACCCTTCGCCTGCACCAGCCCTGCCTTGGGGGCCGTTGCCATGCGCCCGCTTTCCCCTTCCCTCCCCTCTTCCTTCCCGGAAGTCTCGGAGGGCCTGCTAGGTGGTGCGCTGTCTGTTCTCAGCACCGCAAACACATGAGCAGTAAGATGCGTGACTTGCAGTGTCCTGCGCGTGAGGAAAGGCACACTTATGGGGGGGGGCGCGTGTGCAGGGGACGCTGGGCTGGAGGAAGTTGAGGGAAATGGGCCTGGGCAGGGGCTGGCCAGGATGGGACTGCCCAGGGTGACGTCCCAGCTTGTCTGGGGAATGGCCACACCTCTGTATGGACCTCGGGGGGATGAAGCTGGGCTGTGAGCTTGTGGCTGGGCATCTGGGAAGGACACGAACTAAAGGAAAGGCTCAGAAGAAGGTCTCCAGGCCTGTCTGAAGCACAGACCTCCATGTGCACTCCGGGCGCTGCTTCCTGAGTCCACCAGGGCCCAGGGCCTGAGCAGCCGGACCAGGTGAGGACTGATCTGGGGGGACGGGGAGGGGCCCGGACTCATGGGCCTTCCCTGTTGCTCACCCCTAAGAGCACAGGCCATGGAGACAGAGTCAGATTCACATCCGAGTTCCCAGCGCTTACTGGGCGACCGCTGGCCAGACCTGTTACTACCCCTGTGCCTCATTTTTGTCAAACGAGATGGCCAGGCCCACGTCACGGGGTTGCTGTGACAGTTACACAGGTGTGGTGACGACATGTGGGTGACCACTTGCTGGAGGTGGGAGTTGCCTGATTGCACCCCAGGGTGTCTCCTGGGGTCTGTGGGCAAGCCTGTCCTCCTTGGTGTGCTGCTCGGGAAAGAGTAGCCAGCCTAGGCCATGGGTGGGCAAGTCACCGAGCCCCCAAGGTGGGAGCATGGCTGGCTTCCTTTTCACTGCCCTAGAGCCTTCCACTGTCCCCTGAAGGGTTTCCCGTGTCCCTGGAAGAGACACCAGCTGCGAAATCTCATGTCTGAACCAGACACTCCTGTCGGTCCTGCCCCTGAGTCAGGAGGCCTGTGCTGTGTCCTCTGCTGGGAACTCGCCCTCTGCTGGGAGCTCGCTCGGGCCCACCCAGAGGAAGTACTGGGCCCAGGGGCAAAGCCTGGGCTTCACCCTGGCCGCACTGAGGGGGACGCATGGCTTTGTAAGGAAGTGGTACCTGGGACTCAGCTACAGAGAGCTGCAGAGTGCGTAGCCGAAGGCTCGGTTCTGGATGCCAGGCCGGGGGCTCGGGCGGCCAGGCTCCCCTGGGCAAGAGATGGAAGGCTTTCCTGCCCCAGAGCCGGGAACCTTCTGTAGCCCCAGCGGGCCTCTCCTGGCCCCCTATGCTGCCGGGACCCTGCCTTAGCCCTTCCGGAAATGCTGCTTCCTATAATCTCTGCCAAGGAGGGCGCTGCTCTGCTCCGTTCATCACCATGGTCATGGTCATGTTTCCTGCAGGTGCTCCGTCGCTGTTGGCTGACAGAATGTGTGAGCTGGTTCACTGGGCCACCAGGGAGGTTTCCCCAGGAGAGCAAGGGAAGGGTTGGGGGAGCCTGTTGGCTCCATCCTACTGGTCAGGAAGCTCTCCTGTGTCCTCTCCCTCCCCGAGGCGGTCACTGACTCTGAGTTGGCCCTTGGTGGGGCCCAGCAAATCTGGTCCCCACCCTTTGAAGAATAGCCTGGTTTTGCCTTCCTCAGTCTGTGATTCAGACAGCCCTTCCCCCTTCCTGCGGGCCTCGCCCTCCCCCGGTTGTGCTGCCTGACTCAGGTCTGTGTCCTCTGCCCTCCCTGCCCTTCCTGCATGCGCCTTCTATGCCCCTGTCACTTTTGGGGGTTCTCTCCCGAGGGTGAGAACCTAGATGGCCACCCATCTGGAATTACTTAGCAGTTGTAGTAAATATTTATTATTATGTGTAACATAATATACTTTATTACCATTATTATTTATTTATTATTATCTTTTAAAAGTAGTCTTTCTGCTCCGTATGGGGCTCGAACTCACGAGCCCAAGATTCAGGAGTGGCTCTGCCTCTGAGCCAGCCAGACACCACCCCCATGCCCAGAGTCAGAAGCAGTGAGGGGAGAGATAGGCCACAGGTTTCCTTGTCCCTTCCCCGGATCTGCGGACACCTGACTCCCCAAGGAGGAGGCTGGCAATGAGGTATAATGATTTGTTTGTGCTACAGTGGAAACCCGTCAGTGAGAAGCCTTATTATTACCCAGCCCCGGATTACTGCTGTCCTCCTCCGTGAGCTCCCTGTCTGCAGGCTGAACCGGCTGGCCGTCCCCTCCCCGCCCCCCCTGCTGCTGCTGCCTCTGCCTCCCCCTCCTCCTCCTCCTCCTCCCCTCTCCCTCATCTTCCTCCTCTTCAGTCTCCTCCCCTCTGTCCTCCTCTTCCCCTCCACCCTCCCCCTCTTTCTTCCTCCCCCTTCCCTCCTCCCCTTCCTCCCCTCCTCTCCCCCTCCTCTCCTCCTCCTTCTCCTCTTCCCCTTCTTCCTCCTTCACCTCTCCTCCTCCCCCTCCTCCCCTTCCGCCTTCCACGCCTTCCACCGGGACAACATTCTTCTCTCCTCCCAGCCCCTCTCAATCCTACCTCCAGGGCAATCAGTCTGCACACACACACACACACACACCCCATCTTTCACCTGTCCTGTACTCGGTTCTGCTTTTGACTGGTTTCTCCTCTCACGTGTTGCCAGTCTTCACCCTAAATCCCCGGGACACCAACAGTGTTCATAAGCCACATTTTAAATAAGTATTTGTTTTTAAGATTTTATTTATTTATTTGACAGACAGACATCACAAGTAGGTAGAGAGGCAGGCAGAGAGAGAGAGAGGAAGAAGCAGGCTCCCTGCTAAGCAGAGAGCCTGATGCGGGACTCGATCCCAGGACCCTGAGATCATGACCTGAGCCGAAGGCAGCGGCTTAACCCACTGAGCCACCCAGGCGCCCCATAAGTCACCTTTTGACAGTTGTCCCTTGCTCTCTGGGAGGCAGTCTCTTCATAACGACTGTGTGAATTTGTAGCACATGGTGGATTTTCAAAACGTTTTCCCATCCAAGACTTCTTGTGATGGGATTGAGTAGACAAGGAAAAGGGGCTCTCAGAGAGGAAATGACCTGCTGGTTTGCCCCATCACATGGAGGCCTCAGAACCGGTGCCAGGCCTTCTGGGTCTCAGGGACACGGCGCGCTAGCCAAGCTGGGCTGCGGTGTCCCCGCCCTCCTGTGCCTCCCCCCCTCCTGGGAGCTGCCTCTGGGGTGGGACTTTCTGCCCCTCTCACCCAGCCCAGCCTCTGCCGCCTTCTTTCTCCTTTCTCCTTTCTCCTCCAGGACGTTTTCCCTGGATCTCTTCTTGCCTGTTGGCTTCCCACAGTGTCTGGATCCTTATTACTGGTCTGGTTTGGGGGTGCCTGGCTGACTCGGTTGGTGGAGTGAACATGCAGGTCTTAATCTCAGGGTCGTGAGTTCAAGCCCCATGTTGGAGCCCACTTAAAAAAGAATCATGTTCTTGTTTGGGTTTTGTCAACTATGTAGGAGTTTGCTTCTTTAACAAAGTCCACTTTCTAGAGGCCCAGATTCACCAGGCATATATAGGTTATGGGGTTAGAGGCCCAGATTCACCAGGCATATAGGCCAAAAAGGGGTTCACTCTAGCAGCTGCCATAGTGCATTGCTTTTAAGTGACTGTCATGGATTATTTGGGAGAAATGGAGATAAACCCAAAACTAGCATTAGAAACCATCGATGGCCCTAGGGAGGAAGGAAGAACAGCAGCTCTCTTTAATTTCTGTATGCGTTCAACAGACAGGTTTTGGGGTGTTCCTGACCCCTAAGAGCAGCCTAGCAGGGAGGCAGTGAAAGACTTGGTCACAACAATGTGCTTGTGCCTGCAAATGCTTGTGGTGCGGGAGCCACTGGTCCTCGTGCCTCCTGGGCGTGGCAAGTTAGAAGAGCCCAGGGAAGTGCAGGGGTGTGAAGGGCCCTGGGCCTCCGCCCCCGCAAGAAACAGGTGACCCCAAGGTGGGGTTGGCAGACTCCAAATGAGCCCCGCCTGGGAGGTCAGCGTGGAGGCCAGCTGGGAGGCGGTGGGATCTGAGCCTGAGGATAGCGTTAGGTCTGCAGATGGCAAGTGAGATCTCTGGGAGTGGGTGGGGCTGGGGGGTGGGGGCAGCGCCGCCTTGGACCTGCCTGCGGCTCGAGAGTCCCTGCTGTGCTGCAGCAGCGGTTTCTGTGCTGGGAGCCTTGATCCTCATCTGTGAAATGGGTTGGCAGGTCCTGCCTGGCCCTTGCCAGTCCGAGGTGCAAACACACCGGGATGCGGAGGGCTGGGCGATCGGTCGTTGGCTGCAGCACTTCCCAAGCGTACGGTGACAAAATGGGTTGGCCTCGGGTGGTTCTGTGGCTCTGCCGAGATCAGACCGCTCCACGACTTGGGACCCTTGAGGAGCACAGCACCTGAGCTGTGAGGAGGCTGAGGCCAGGCCAGGGCAGACTTGGGGGTCGGCCTCGGGCAGGAGCGTGGCCCGGGCTGTCCTCTGCAGCCTGCCCCCCTCTTTGCCCAGAGCACTGTGGAGGCGGGTGGGACCTCGGACACACGCTGTTTATCTTCTAGGGGTTGGGATTTATTTTTAAATTCCTGACTGTGGTGATATTTATTTTTTCTTTTCCCTTTCCCCACTTCTCCAGCTCAGCAGCAGCAAGGGACCATCTGTCCCCTGCCTTGCCTGTGGCCATTTTAGAACCCGTCCCACTGCTGGTGTTCTGGCCCCTCTCCTCCTTCCCTCCCTCTCACTGCTGACTCCCCCTGCACATCCCAGTTCCCCACAAGGCTCTGCCTAGTTCCCTCCCCTCTGGTCTGGATGGAGGGCCGGGCTGCTCCACCTGCCTGGGCTCCTGTCTGAGACTGCTCTCTGTCCCTGGGGAAGCTGGGCATGCCGGTGTGCAGGGGGCCACTCCCCTCACCACCGCCCCCCCCCCCCCCCCCCCCCCCCCCCCCGCCCGCCCGCTGCTCTGACTCCCTTCCTGTTAGAGTGGCATTTGTGTTCATGCATGTGTCATGTCTGGACCTGTTTCTGCCTCTGTGTGCGTGCGAGTCCAGGTCACGTGTGTGTGCATGTCTGTGTGTGTGTGTGTGTGTGTGTCCCCTTCTGGAGGAGAGGCTCAAAAACTCTGCGTCTCCCCAGCACACAAACCTTTCTGGGTTCCTTCTGTCCCCTCGGCTCCCAGAGCCTGCTTCTCCCTCCCTCGCTGCCCTCCAGTTACCACCTTACCCCTGAGAGCCCTTCCCTGAACCCGAACCAAACCCCTGAACTGAACTGGAATCCCAGGAAGCGGAGGGCTGATGCCGCCCCTGCATGGGAGGAAGGGCTGGGCCGTAGGGGAGCAGAGAACAGAGAACCCGGGAGAGACTTTCTGGAGGTTTTATTTACTCCTGGGTGGGGCAGCTGATGGGGGCTGGGTGCCCCGCTCCTGGATGGGCTTCCTTCCTCACCCGGAGCCTGTCCTCACATGCTGTGGCTTGGAGCCTGCCTCCTCGGGGAGGAAGGGGCCATGACACACTCCCCGCTCCCCCAGGTCGTCATGGGCATGGGGGCACCACACAAGTGGGCCAGACCGGCTCCCTTGAAGGAGCTGCCTCCTGCAGGGGAGGCTACAGTGGTCTCTGCGGGGCAGGGAGGAGGAGGTGATCAGGTGAGACTCCTGCCTCTCCTGCTGCATCCACTCCTCTCTACCTCGTGCACTCGCACACTTTCCTACAAATGCACACTCAGCTGCGGAGCTCTCTCCTGGGCTGGCAGGCACACTCGGCCTAGAGCTGCTCCCCGCTCATTGGAGGATGGCTAGACAGCCACCCCGAGGTTCTGCCCCTTGCAGTGTCCCCGTGTCCCTGTAAGACCTGAACTTGTGGGGGAGGCTGTCAGCCTCGCCCCTTAGCCTCATCCCTGCCTGGCCCTGGCTTCCCAGAAGTCCTGTGGTTGGTGATGGGACCAAGGGCAGGTCCCAAGCTGCCTGTGCTGGGCAGGCACTGTATGTGCACGAAGGCTCCTGGGCTGCTGGGCTTGTGGGGGTGGCTCTGAGGCCGCTGTCTTGCCCCAAGGAGGGTGAGGGCCCCTCTCCAGCCTGGACCTCAGTACCATGTGGCCTTTGCCCCTCTTCCTCTCTCTGTGGGCCTTTTGGGGTCACAGGACAAGCTCAGGCAGCCAGGCCTATTGTCTCCCTCTGGGAGGTGCACAGAGGGCCACTGCGCCCGCCCACTCTCAGAATCAGAGCTGTGGCAGCCTACTCCCCCAGGCTCCCCCAGTCTCCCCCAGGCTCCCCCAGACTCCCCCAGACTCTCCTAGGCTACCCTAGGCCCGAGAGCTGCGTGGCTCTGGGCCCTACTGTGCTGCTCTTGTTGGGTCCCTCTGTGGACCACAGCTCCCCACTCTTTCCCTAGAGCCCCTTCCTGTTGTCTGTTGTCTATCTGTCTGCCACAGGTTCTTCTGTGAAGCCCTGCCCTCACCCCTGCAGCCCTGCCTCCTGTCCAGGGCACAGTGGCACCTCTGGGCCCTGTGTACAATGGCGGGACCTGTCAGGGCTCATCCCAGTGCATAAGTGCCACAGGGCCCTGGAACACAGGACAGACCCGCCCTCCCCCACCCCTCTCCCCAGGCCTTACAGAGTCCCCTTCCTGCCACTCCAGAGCCTCCTAGAATCTCTTGGGAATTCTGAGTGGATGGACCCTTCCTGCTCTGAAATTCTGTAACCCTAAGACCATGGGAAGGGGAGGGGCTCCTGGCCGGCTCCTCTGAGGAGCACGTGTCTCTTGATCTGGGGTTGTGACTTGGAACCCCGTGCTGGGCATAGAGCTTACTTTTAAAAAATAAAATCTTTTTTTTTTTTTTTTAAAGATTTTATTTATTTATCTGACAGAGATCACAAGTAGGCAGAGAGACAGGTAGAGAGAGAGGGGGAACCAGGCTCCCTGCTGAGCAGAGAACCTGATACGGGGTTCGATCCCAGGACCCTGAGATCATGACCTGAGCCAAAGGCAGAGGCTTGACCCTTTGAGCCACTCAAGCGCCCCTAAAAAATAAAATCTTTAAAAAGGACCCATGGGTCAGCAGAAAAGTTGGGGGGTCCATTTCCCATCATACCTCTCTGTCCCGCTGTGGCACACGTGACTCATCAGTGCGTTCATCCTGTCCTCTCTGTGCTGGTGTCTGACTTAGAAACTCCTAGAAGGTAGAGCCAGGGTTTAAGGAGGCTCCGTGTGACCGTAGAAAAGCTACGGCTGATACCAATAACAGTTTGCATTGGTGACGAACTTCACAAAGCCCTTTACCCACCGGGGGCTCTGTCTGCAGGCAGCGCCCCCACGGGCTCTGGCCACCAGAGCAGGCCCGTTGTCTGTGGAACAGGACCAGACGCCAGGGTTCAGCCCTGCCAGCTTGGGGCCACTTCCCGGAAATGTCACGCCTGTCCTAAGGTGCTGGTCCGCCTTTGCCCATTCTGTCACCCACCGCTTTCCTCCCAGACTGCAGGGAACCTGGAGCCCTCCTGTCCTCTTGTCCCTTTGTAGGTCCCTGCACGCTAGTCTGTACGTGCCTTGCCCCATGGCCTTGCATCGCAGTCTGGGCCTGACCGTTCACTGACTGGCGGTGCGTTTTCTCTTGGGAGGTGGTCCCAGCCTTCATACCGAACCTCATCTCAGCCTGTCTCGCTCAGACTGTTCAACGGCCCCGGGCTTCAGGGAGGGGAAAGCAAGGTGTCACTGGTGCTGGGCGTCCGGCCCTGGACTGGGTGTCCTGCTGGTTTTCAGTCCGGCTCACCATTTCCCCCTTGTTCTTCCTGCAGATAGGAGCTGTGGGAGGCCTGGGAGCTGCTGAAGGGCCCACAGAGCAGGGGACGTAGAGCCAAGGCCAGAGCCACTGGCCAGCAGAGCCAGTGACCAAGGGAAGGACCCCAGTGCCGGGCCTCACTGTCACTCACTGACATTTGTTGGGCTCCGACCTGTGCCTGATGCTGGAAGGGTCCTGGGGCCGTAGCTGGGGTCACTGACTCTGTGAAGTCTTTAAAGGGGGACTTGAGGGGACCCTGAGTAGCTCCTGTGCACTGAGAGATGTGGCTGGTGCTGGGAGGAGACAGGCAGAGGGGCCGCTGTCCCATGTGAGCCACGTCCTGGGTGTGTGCCGCGGCATTGCCTGGCTGTGGGACACTCGGCCTTAGCCCCACAGCTGCTGCTTCATGGGCGGGCACGCAGGGTGATGAGCTGTAGGGAACGCCATGCAGCAGAGGGCACAGTCCGCCTGGAACCCAGCTCTGCTGGTGACAGGCCTCCCCGAGAGGGTGTGGTTCCTGTCTCCCAGCCGTGCCCATCAGTAAGGGATTCCAGCGTCTATGGGATGCTCTCCGCATCTTTGTCCACATCTCCTGTCCACGGGAGGCTTCCCAAAGTTGTAGTGTCCGTAAGCGCTCTGGTCCGGAAGCTCTCGGGAGTCTCCCTACATGTTCCCCGTGCAGCACAAGTGCACTTGACCCTTGACTGCTACGGCATTGGGGCGCCCCTGCCCTGCACAGAAACCCGTGTGTCATTCTTGACTCCCCGAAAACCTAACTGATAGCCTACTGGGGGCTGGAGGTCTCCCCGGGAACATGAGCAGCCGCCGGGACCGCATCCTGGGTGTGTTACGGAACAGAGAGGCCTTGTTGCTCACTGCTGTCTTCTGGCGCCCGGCAAGGACGTGAGGACACGGCCCGGAGGGGGCATCTTCGTGCGGTGTGCACGGGCGCGCTACAGCCACAGACAGGGAGCCAGAAAGTTTTCTCTTCTTGTTGAAAGGGAACCGAGGGTGGTTCGGTGACTTCCCCACAGATACACAGCCTGTTAGCAGCAGAGCCAAAAATGGAAACCGAGTTCCCTAACTCTTAATCCTGTAAGTGGTTGTATCTTTTTTTAAGATTTTATTTATTTATTTGAGAGAGAGAGAGAAAGCTCGGGGAGGGAGAGGGTTAGAGGAGGAAGCAGACTTCTCTCTGAGTAGGGAGCTGACCCGGGATTCCATCCCAGGACTCCAGGATCATGACCGGAGTTACTCAGATGCCCCAGGTGGCTGTATTTTACCATTTTCTTTGTTTGGCTCAGGACCTTATGTGTTAATAGACCAAAAGCACTTAGGGGGCTCCCTTCCATTTTCGTTGGGCTGTTTTCTTAGCATGGAGCCTGTCACTAATCAGAATTCTTTATTGAGTGCTCTGAGCGCTATTCTCAGAATCATTTTTCTTTTTTTGATTTTTTTGTTTTTTTTTTTATTAAGTCATCTCTACACCCAACATGGGGCTCGTCCGCCAGTTGGCAGGCATTGGGGTTGTCCCTGCCCTTGGGCCGCCAGGGTTGATGCTGCTGTGAGCCCCGCTTTGTCCGGATTTTGGTGCATACATAGGTTTTCAGTTCTCCCGGGCAGCTCCCTGCTGCGTCCTGTGAGAACTCTCAGTCCCACATTTTGAGTAGCCGCCACAGTGTTTCCCAAAGTGGCTGTGCCATTTTACATCCCCCCAGTGGTGCACAAGGGCTCCAGTTTCCCCGCCTCCTCCCAGTGCTTGTCACTATCTGTCCTCAGGACAGTCCCTGTCTTAGTGGCCGTGACATAGGAGCTCGTGTGGTTTGGGTTCAAATTTCCCTTGTGAGTAATAATGTCCACCTTTTCGTGTGCTTATGGTCCACTGTAGATCCTCAGAGAGATGTCTGTTCAGAAATTTTGCCCATTTTTTAATTGGGTTATTTGTCTTTTTATTGTTATTTTGGTCTTTTTCCTAAGATTTTATTTATGTGACAGAGAGCGCACAGGTTGGCAGAGCAGCAGGCGGAGGGAGAGAGAGAAGCAGGTTCTCAGCAGAGCAGGGAGCCCGATGCAGGGCTCCATCCCAGGATCCAGGGACTTATGTGGGTTTGTTTCCTTTTGTGGTATACGCTTTGGGTGCCCTTTGTAAGAAACCATGGCCTGATCCAAGGTAATGAAGATTTACTCCTGTGTTTTCTTTTAAGATTTCCATGGTTTTAGAGAGCAGGGGAAAAAAAGATTTGTGTGATTTTAGCCCTTACATTTAGGTCTGGGATCCACTTTGAGTTAAAGTTTTGTGTGGCACAAGGTAGGGGTCCGACTCCATTGTCCTGCGCGTGGACACTCTGCTGTCCCGGCACCGTTTGTTGAAAAGACTTGACTGCCTTGGTACCCTTGTCGAATATCAGCTGACCGCAAACCAAAGAGATGGCGTTTGGATCCTCTGATCCAGACGCCTGTCATTCCGCCACACCACTGTCTGGATCCTGTAGCTCTGAGTGAGTTTGAAATCAGAAAGTGGGAGTTCTCCAACTCTGTTCTTCTTTGGCAAGATCGTTTGTCTCCTCTGGATCCTTTGCATTTCTGTACGATGTTTAGGATAAAGCAAAAATGCCTGCTGGGGTTTTCATAGAAGTGCACCAAACCTGTGTACTACTAACAGTATTGAGTCTTCCGGTCCATGAACATGGGAAACCTGTTCGTGTATGTGGTCTTTAACTTGCTCAACAATGTTCATATTTTGAGTGGCCACATCTGACACTTCTGGGCTTAAATGTATTCTTTTGGATGCTACTGTACATGGAATTGTTTTCTTTTCTTTCTTTTTTTTTTTTTTTTAGAGATTTTATTTATTTATTTGACAGACAGAGGTCACAGGTCGGCAGAGAGGCAGGCAGAGAGAAGGAAGGAAGCAGGCTCCCCGCCGAGCAGAGAGCCCGATGTGGGACTCGATCCCAGGACGCTGAGACCATGACCCGAGCTGAAGGCAGAGGCTTAACCCACTGAGCCACCCAGGCACCCCTGGAATTGTTTTCTTAATTTCATTTTTGGGTTAGTCATTGTAGAACATAGAAAAAGGGTTGGTTTTGTTCATTAATCTCACGTTCTGCAACCTTGCCAAACTCATTGATTTGTTCTCAAAGATTTTTAGTCCGATTTCTTAGGATCTTCTGTACGCGTGATTATGTCATGGGCACACGGAGATAGTTTCCCTTCTTCTTTCCCAGACTGGAAGCCTTTTATTTCTTGATCACACTGGGTGGAACCCCCAGCATGACATTGACTGGAAGTGGCGAGGGTCGACAGCCTAGTCTGCTCTCAGGTCATTCCCAGAACAGCACGTCTCCACGTGGTCCTGTTCTTGAGAAACTCCATTGCTGTGCCGTTAATACATGAAACTGAGGTTGACACTCACGGGTGGGACAGCTCGGGATGGGCTGGGGTAGCAGGGAAGACTTCCTGACACGGGCAGGAGTTGGCTTGGCAGAGGGAAGAGATCATTGTCGGGCTGGCTCAGCACATGAACGCACAGAAAAATGGGCGTGAGCGAGTCCCCGCGTATGGAGGAGCTGCGGGGCTGCTACAGGATGGCAGTTTGTCACACAGGTCCTGCTGTGGGGAGGCCTGCACCCCACCCACCTGTCAGTACCCCTTGAAGTGCAGAGTTCCACAGAGCAGGTCCACCGACCCACAGTAGAATTGGGGGGGGGGCGATCTGTCCCATAGATTCGGCCCCTTGCCCCAGATCCACATGCTGCATGGGAGGCCTGGGAGCTGGATCCCAGCAGTATCTTCCCCAGGGATCCTGGTGGATCCTGAAGGCATCTCCTCCCCAGCTTTCCCATCTCGCTTGGGCCCGCCTCCCACACAGCAGATGATTTTCCCATCCATGTGGTCGGTGAAGTCAAGGCCGCCGGCTGCTCCTGAGGCTCCCTCATCTTAATGCGGGCCTCCACCGACTAGCCAGTGTCTCTTCTCAGTCCCTTGGGTTCTCATCCACAGCCTTGTCCCCGTCCCTTCCCATCTCCCAGCATTTGGCCAGACAGGAACCTGGCGGCTGAGATTTTGAGCAGCCAGAGGAAGAGCTGGAGGGTGTTTCTAGCACATTCTCCCAGAGCTGGGCCTGCGTGCCGAGGGCAAGCTGGGCTGCCTGGCACTCCCAGGCACAGGGCACTGCCTGCAGGGGTGCGTGCAGACTCCCAGCAGACGGAGCCGCCGAGCACGCTGATGGAGTCGAGCATAAATGCGGGCATTTAGGGCGCCTGGGTGGTTCAGTGGGTTAAGCCGCTGCCTTCAGCTCAGGTCATGATCTCAGGGTCCTGGGATCGAGTCCTGCATCGGGCTCTCTGCTCAGCAGGGAGCCTGCTTCCTTCTCTCTCTCTCTGCCTGCCTCTCTGCCTACTTGTAATCTCTCTATGTCAAATAAATAAATAAAATCTTTAAAAAAAAATAAATGCGGGCATTTGAATGGGGTCTTCTGGACCCTTGCATGCATGTAGGGGAAGAACCAACGTGCCCGAATCGCTCCTGGAACCCCTCGGGGGATGCAGCGCACCTACAGGCTGAGAAGTCAATTTGGCAGGCTTCCTCGGTCTCCTGTCTTTTTTTTTTTTTTTTTTAAGATTTTTTTTATTTATTTGACAGACAGAGATCACAAGCAGGCAGAGAGGCAGGCAGAGAGAGAGAAAGAGAAGCAGGCTTCCACTGAGCAGAGAGCCCGATGTGGGGCCCGATCTCGGGACCCTGAGATCATGACTGAGCTGAAGGCAGAGGCGCTTAACCCACTGAGCCACCCAGGCGTCCCGGTCTCCTGTCTTTTTGTCATCTTCCCTCCCACGGACAGGGGAGAGCTTCCTGTTTTGGAAAGCCTGTGACCCTGCTGCCCCATCATCAGAGTCCCCTTCCGCTCAGCCCGACTTCCCCAGAGGGCACCACTTCCTCCAGCCCCGCCCCCGGCTGCAGCCCCCCCAAGAGGGACTGCTAGTCTAAGTCTGTGGCCACTGTGCTCTCCTCAGCGCCACCCATCCTGCTGTCCGCCATGGGGGCCAGGGCTGTTCCCCAGAGGCCGGCTTTTGGGTTCTTCCTTCTCTGGACGTCTGTCTCCCGTGTCCATTTTCAGTCTGTCTCCAGACCCTCGTTCCTAATTGCCTGACGTCCCCAAACATCGCAAACGCAACATCCAAACCAAGCCGCCGTCCCCGGCCCAACACTGCTGGCTCTCACTTTCCTGGCGCCCACCAACCACGCACCCAGCCTGCAGGAGCCTGCCCGGTGCACCTGGCCTGCTTCAGCCTGTCCCCAAAGCCACACAATGGACCTTCCATCCAGCCCAGCCTCTGTGTGAGCAGGACAAAGCCCCAAACACTTAAATGTTCGCGTGGGACACAACTGATGCCCAGGACCTCCTAGAAGGCCGCTTTCCAGGGGCTCCCACTCTGCCTAGCAGCTTCTCGATGCCCCGAGGGCCTCCGCTCCCTCTTTCGGCATAAAATCCTAGAGCACATAGGGGTCCTCGGCCTGCAAATTGCGAGGTCCGTCTTGGACCTTCCTCCCGTGTTTCTCACGTATCGCTGAGCTCTTTCATGCCTGACTGAGGAGTTGTCCCTGAGCTCGTGCTCGGTAAATGTTTGATGTAAGTAAAAGAAGAGAAAGTTACCCTACGAATTTCCCCGTGCTTAGGGCCTAGGCTGGCCCAGGGTGGGTGTAGACACTCACTCAGAAAATATTTATCGGTTGGTTAACGATGGGACAGCTGGATACCCGACGGAGGTGTCGGCTCTGGGCACAAGGGGAAGGTCAGGAGGGTGACCTTAGGCCCTGGACCGAGACATGGTAAGGCACAAGCCGAGAGTGGAGACGCCCCAGGATTGAGAGGAAGACCAGCAGGGATGTCTGGAGGGAAGAAGGGACAGATGACAGGGGTGGAATCGGTCCTGCTGTTGGTAGAGAGGGCCCCGCCCCCACATTCTGTACGGAGGGAGGCCGGGCATCGCGACACCCGTCAAAGGCCTGGTCTCGGGTCCGTTGTCTGGAAAGCTCTTCCCAGGAAGTGCGGCCATCCTGGTTAGCAGGTCAGGAAACCAACTTGGAGCCGCACAACTGAACCCAGAGATTACGTCTGACCACAAGGACTGTTGTCTTCCCCAGCGCCTCCCACACTTCTGAGGAGGAGGTGGGTTCAGGTCTGAGATCAGACTTGAACCGGTCTGTGCTGACTTGAGGCACCAGCCGTGCGTGGTTAGGATACCCAGGCCTGTCCTCCTTCTGTGTTAGGTGAGGAGCGCCCCGGAATTCATGACCGCGAGTCCCAGGTCGCCTCCGTCCACCTTGGAAAGAGTAAAGTGGACGTAGGAAAGCACAGCCCAACAAGCCAAGCTCGAGGCCCTTGATTGGCCGAGCCCTTCCAGGGGGTGCTAGGGGCCTGCAGGCAGACAGGAGAACTGGGTCCGGGCTCCAGGCCACTCCCATCAGCTGTCCCTGCAGTGACACTTTCTCCCTTTCTTGGGGCCTACTGTTCCGTCAGACCTGCTCAGGGTGGTTCTGTTGTCGGCCTGTTTTTGTGTGGGGTGACCTCAGCTGGAGCCAAATGCTTGCACAGGCAACCGCAGAACTCTGGGCCAGGCAGCCCCTCCGCACCGTCTCCTGGAGCAGGTGCGGGTGTTCTCTGGCTGCCGCGAGCCGGGCCCGGGCAGGGTGCTGGACACGCCACTGAGCAAGGAGGGTGCTGCCCCTTTCTTCCAGGAGTTTCCATGCAAAGGAAAGACATGGCTTTGGTGCACAATGGTGTGCGCTCTGAGGGGATGGACGGGGAGGGAACCGTGTGTGGGTCCCCGGGTCCCCTCTCTGGGAAAGCGGGCACAGGCGGTGTCCGGTGCGGATGCCTGTGGAAGCCTCGGACCACTGTCTCTGCTATCCGGCCCTGCCAAGTTAGATTCTGCTGCTTGCCGAGGAGGGGCTGTCAGGCGTTCTTTTGTTTTCCAGAAATCCTATCCTGGTTTCAGAATCAGGGGGAAAGCAGTTTCAGGTTCTGGGCTTTTAAAATGATCCACCCCAGAGGTCCGGGCACTGCCCTGAGAGTGTTCTCGGGGGTGTCACCCCCCTGCTGGACCTGCAGGGGGCCAAGGGGCAGGCTGACCTCCTGGCCTGTTTCCAAAAGAAGGCCCCGCCAGAGGGTGCAGGGGGCGTCCCTGCAGCTGGGCTGGCCGCGTGCTCTGGGGCCAGCAAGCCGGGAGCTTTGTCTGAGCCCTTCCAGCCTCTCCTCCTGGCACCGCCTGGCTCCAGAGAGCGGGGCCTGGAAGTACTCCAGCCCCCGGGCCCTCCCCGTGGCCCTTTCTGTCACCTGCTGTCCCATGCTGGGTATCAGGAGGACTGGGAAGAAGCGGAAAAAGGACAAGAGAGGAGGCTGCTGGGTTTGTGGCTTCCGGCTGGCTTGCCTCCTCCCTGCTTTTACAAAATCACAACAGTGGGCACCTGGTGGCCTCAGTCAGTCGGCTCTGGTCATGGTCCTGGGGTCCTGGGATCGAGCCCCGTATTGGGCTCCCTGTTCAGTGTGGAGTCTGCTTCTCCCTCTCCCACTCCCCCTGCTTGTGTTCCCTCTCTCGCTGTCTGTCAAATAAATAAAATCTTTTTTAAAAAAATCGTAACGATGATTATCTTGTACTGTGCACACACACTCTGTGCCGGGCTCCGTCCCAAGCCCTTCGCCATGGTCGCAGGTGTGTGCAGGGGACCCCAGCTCCGGAGGTGCACGCTCGGGCACCCCCGTCTGGCAGAGGCAGCCGCAGCCTCCCAGAGTTTGTTGCTGTCTGTGTGATCACAGACATGTCTGAAGGCTAGTGGGGTTCCCACTGCTGTCATCTCTCCCCTTCTTCTGAACTTCCCTGTAGAACACGGACCCTGAACCCACCAAAAACACTGCTGGGCCTGGGTTCCCCGAAGCCCCTTCATCCTGTCCCTTTGCTCACTCCCCTGACCGGATACGTCTCTCCCGCTCTGTTCTGAAGTCCCCACACCTTGTTCTGTCTCCCTCCCCACAGGACCCTGCTGGAATCTTTGAGCTGGTGGAGGTGGTCGGCAATGGAACATACGGACAGGTGTACAAGGTGAGCCTCTAATGGGGCCCTCAGTGCGGGGGGAGCAGGCCCTAGTTCTGGGGCTGTGGGAGGGGACGGAGGCTGGGAGAGGTAAGGAGCGTGAATGTGGTGGGGGAGAGAAGCCCAGCATGTGGGGTGTTTTGCTGGGCTGTGCATGGAGTCTCCATGAGTCCTGGGTTCAGCAGGAGGAGGTCTGGAGCTGGGCAGGGTGTGGGCAGGGGCCCAGGAGGGCAGTGGCACGTGTGTGTGTGTGTGGCTATGCGTGTGTGTCGGGCGGGGCTCACCTGGGAACTCCGAGCAGAGTTCAGGCCACAAGGCAGTTCTGGCTTCTTCCCTCACTGAGGCCCAGCCTTGGCATTGGTGGAGCCCCAGGACCTGTCACAGAGGGGAAGTGGTTTTCTTGAGCTCTGGCTTTCTGCTTCAGGGGCCGTCCCTGTCCCCCACACAAAGCAGCAGTTCCAAGACCGTTGCCTGTCGCTTCAGCTTGGCCCACCCAGCCCGACCACAGGTCGCACTGGGAGGAGGAGGTGGCACATCAGATGTCCCAGGCGGATGCTGTCCACAGAGCTGGAGCCTCTAGGGCATATGCCCGCCTTCTGCCTCTCCTGATGTGACGCTAGGCCTTTCCACCAGTCTGCATCGCAGGGGCATTTCCTGGGTCATCGGTACCACCTTGTGAGCTTTGGGGGAAAGGTGCACCCCCTCCTCCAGTTTCCCATTGCCAGCCTGGTCGTTGCTATGGAAATAGTAGCTGTGTTCTGCTGCTGCTCTGGGCTTGGGGTCTTGAATGACTGCTGAAGACAAGAATGATGGGAGGGGCTGACCGTCCCTCCCCCAGCTCCCTGCTCTTTCCCAGGAAGCCTGGACTCCCCTGTCCCAGGCTGGGATGGCTCCTGGAGGAATGTCAGAGGGATGAGGGGAGAGGAGAGAGAATGGCAGGGACATATTCTAGAAGTTCCTTCCCATTAGCACTAGCGGTGGGGCATCAGCAGGCTGATCCACTTTCTGGGTGTCCACGAGTTCCCTCAAATCCCAGCTTTGTCTTTATTCTTTCCTGCTGGTAATAATAAAAAGCCTTGGAAGGGGGCGATTCTGGGAAAGGCTTCCTGAAAGCACGAGGCTGTGGGACTGGCATAGAAGCTGCTAGAGAGGCGGAACCCCTCCCCCAACCACCCCCCCAAGGCGGGGGAGGACCTGTCTCACCCCCTGCTCTTCAAACTGGGTGGCCCGGGACAGAGGTGACTCCCACACGCCTCCCTGAGCTGTTTAGGGGGCAGAGCGGACCCGTCGTTTCAATCCAACTTCGCACTTGGAGTCTGGGCCCCGTAGTTGTTCTGAGGGGCTTCTGCCTGCCTCTGTGACGCACCCATAGATGGAGTGTCTCGTCACCACGGGGACACTTTCTAAGACCAAAAACAGCCAGAAGGCACAGCCTGTCCCAGAATCACGTGTCCCCAGACATAGACTCAGAGCCTCCGCGTTCGGCTCTCTGCCCCACAGGGTCGGCATGTCAAGACTGGGCAGCTGGCTGCCATCAAGGTCATGGACGTCACGGAGGTAGGGAGCGACGGGGGTGGGGGACAGGCAGGGACACCGAGGTGGGCAAGGGGGTGGGCTTGGGTTCAGCCATCCTGTCCTCCCAGGACGAGGAGGAGGAGATCAAACAGGAGATCAACATGCTGAAGAAGTACTCGCACCACCGCAACATTGCCACCTACTACGGGGCCTTCATCAAGAAGAGCCCGCCCGGGAACGACGACCAGCTCTGGGTGAGCCGGCCCTCTGCAGCCCTCCCTGCCTCCAGGCCCAGCCGCACACCAGCGCAGGCCCCCAGCCCTCTTCCCATGCACATGGCCTCCCTGCCCCCCTGCCTCTCTATACACACGCTGCAGCCTCTTGCCAGCCTCTCCAGGGTCCTGGGGTTCGCCTGCATCCTCCCTGAACAGGGGCTGGGGCAGGAGGTGAGTCCGTCTGTCCTGCTTCCTTGCCCAGCTCCATGGGGATCCACAGCCCCAAAAACTGCGTGGAGGCCGAGGTCGGACCCTCCTGGAGAGCACAAGCCCTTCTGGATGATTCCTTCATCCAGAGCTTGCTGTGGCTCCTTTGGGCCTCCCCCAGATTCTCTCCCGAGAGTCACTGCCCTCCCGGCCAGGCCCGCCATTCCCCGGCCTTGCCCTTCCTGCTCCGCAGCCCAGCACCCAGGGAGCGCGCCAGAGACCGTGGCTGCGGGCCCAGGGCTCAGCAGGGGCTCCCCCCCACCGCCAGCCACAGACATGTGCTTCCCAAGCACCTCCTGTGCACTCTGCACACGGGTGTGCGTCATGGTCCCCGTAGGCCCTACCCGGGGTGCCCCCTGCTGGACGTACTGCACCCCCCCCCATCCTGGGCCTGTGTGGGGGAGGGGCCCAGAAGCGGGACCACAGATTACTGTCGCTGCATTTGCACGTGTACACGTCCCCAGCGGCCTTTTTCTGCATGGGCTGTGTGGAGGAACACGGCGACCGGCCTCCAGATCCCCAGGGTGCAGGCGGCCTGGCCTCCGCGGCCCGTGCAGGGGTGTCCCCAGGACCCCTCCTGCAGCTTGCTGGCCTGCCCTGCCTGCTGCTACTTCTCCAGCAGGCCTGGAGAACCGTTCTTATTCCCTGCCATGCCTCTGGGCTGGCCATGAAGGCCAGGCAGCCGGTGTCTGGGGCTCTGTGGACCCTACAGTCTGTGATAGCTGCTCACAGTGGCCTCTGGGCCCCAAAACAGCCACGGGCAGTGTGCATGTGAATGGGGACAGGAGTGTGACTGGGTCCCATTAGCCTTGACTTAGGACATTCCAACTCCCAATTTTATAGGATTCTTAGTTTGATTTTTTCCAACTGTTTAGAAATGTGAAAACCAGTCTTGGCTGGCAGGCCAAAGTTTGCCAGCCCGCGCTCCGGGGCTGCCCCTGTGGTTTTGGGCTGGGGGTCCCCGCAGGATCCAGACGAAAGCCTAGGGCAGTCCCCGAGGAAAACGCACACAGTCACTTCTTTCTGTCTAGTTTTTGGGGTTCCTCGGGCTCCTGCTTGGGGCCTGGACCGCCTCCCTCAGCCCCACATGCATGGCCTTCTCATCTCCCTGGCTCACCCCACTTGTGGCCCCGAGGCCTCTGGCCCTCCTGCAGGGGTCGGGGATGGGGGCATGGAGGCCCTTCCTGATGGATGCTCTTCCCCGGCCTGGTGCCGCAGCTGGTGATGGAGTTCTGCGGCGCAGGCTCCGTGACGGACCTGGTAAAGAACACGAAGGGGAACGCCCTGAAGGAAGACTGCATCGCCTACATCTGCCGGGAGATCCTGCGGGTGAGCACCCGGGGCCCCGGCGGTCGGGGCAGGGACACCCAGCCCACCCTGCAGAACCCTCCAGCAGCAGGGGGCACAGCCTCCTGGCACTGTCCCTGCCACCTTGCAACTGCTGGGCCTTCTCCAGGGGCCCCTCCTCTGAGGACGCTCCCGGGTCACGTGGGGGCTGCCCCTTCAGCCCAGCCCTCTGTGCCCCTCTCCTCCGGTGGCCGTACCCTCTGACGCCGGGGTTGAGCTCCCCCTCCCTCCCGCCCCAGGGTCTGGCCCATCTCCACGCTCACAAGGTGATCCATCGGGACATCAAGGGGCAGAACGTGCTGCTGACAGAGAATGCCGAGGTCAAGCTAGGTATGGCAGTTCATTCCCGGTGGGTGGCGGGTGGGGCACTCTGACCTCCAGGTCTTGCTCTGGGCCTGTCCTGTCTCCTCCCCTGTGAGGCCCTTCCCCCTGCTGGGAATTGGTGCAGAAGTGTCCCCTGCCCCCACCCGGACATCTGCATCCCAGGTGCTGTGCAGGTCCCTCACGGGAGATGGGATGCTTTGGCCCCTCCTGCCTGGCCCTTGGCCCTTTCACAATGGTTGTCCCCCCAGATGCAAGAACATTAGGTCAGGCTCCTCAGGATGTGGACGGGGTAGCGGAGGTGTCCAGGAATGTCTGGGTGGGCAAGGGCTTCCGCTGCCTCTGGGGCATGCACCTGCCAGCGCCAAGACCCCCAGGACGAACCCCGCCCTGTGTCTTCCCAGTGGATTTCGGGGTGAGTGCCCAGCTGGACCGCACCGTGGGCAGGCGGAACACTTTCATCGGGACCCCCTACTGGATGGCCCCAGAGGTCATCGCCTGTGACGAGAACCCCGACGCCACCTACGATTACCGGGTATGGAGCAGGGGGCGGGCTGCACAGAGGCAGCCAATGGTGGGATGGGGATGGGGTGGCGGGCAGACTGAAGATGGGGGCAGAGGCTCAGACAGCCCGGGTGTCACGGTGAAGGTGCGGTGCTGTGCCTGTGGTGAGGGGTGGGGTCAGCTGGAGCCCAGGAAGTGGCCCTGACAAGGCCGGGATGGTGGGCACAGAGGGCCATCAGGAACATGCTCCTGTTCCTCCTTCCCTCTGCAGAGTGACATTTGGTCTCTAGGAATCACAGCCATCGAGATGGCAGAGGGGGCCCCCCGTAAGTGTGGACCCAGGAGTGGAGGGAGCCCTAGAGGGCTGTGGGGGGGTCACGGAGGTCGTGGTGGGAGGGACTGCTTGGGGATCTGAGCAGGGCTGCGAGAGGGACTCATGGTGTGTCCCCCCCCCATGTGCCAGCTCTGTGCGACATGCACCCCATGCGAGCCCTCTTCCTCATCCCACGGAACCCACCCCCCAGACTCAAGTCCAAGAAATGGTAGGTCCCTGGACCAGGCCCCCCTGCCTTCACCCCTATGCCCGGTGAGGGTCTGCACCACAGAGGGCTGGGGGCCGGACCAGGCTTGGGATGTGGAGAAGACCCGAGGGAAACCGAGATGGCTTTTGGATGGAGGATCTCTCTCTCTGGCCTGTGACCTGCCCCCCGCTTCCGGGGGGCCCCTCCCAGCGTGAGCCCCCTTACCTTCCAGGTCTAAGAAGTTCACCGACTTCATCGACACATGTCTTATCAAGACGTACCTGAGCCGCCCGCCTACAGAGCAGCTGCTCAAGTTCCCCTTCATCCGCGACCAGCCCACTGAACGCCAGGTCCGCATCCAGCTCAAGGACCACATAGACCGCTCCCGGAAGAAGCGAGGGGAGAAGGGTAGGCCGGCCGGCCGGTGGGGAGGCCCTCCTAAGCCGCCCCACCCCAACTCCCCCTGGAGCCCAGTCCTGCCACGCCCAGGAGCCCTGTGCACCCCCTCACGGCCTGTGCTGCTCACCCCTGCGGAAGGTTCCTTAGCCGGGGGTGGGGTCTGGGGCGCCAGGCCAAGGAACAGCAGTGGCCTCCCCCTGCAGAGGAGACCGAGTATGAGTACAGCGGCAGCGAGGAGGAGGACGACAGCCACGGAGAGGAAGGCGAGCCCAGGTGGGCCCCAGCCCCGGCTGAGGGGGGGGCAGCCGTACTTGTGGGTGTGGGGGGGCCCCGGTCTGGGGTCGGGGACAGAGAACCTGGCCTGGATGTTGGAGGAGTGGGGGGACTGAGAGAGGGGGACAAGGATTGTGGGGGTGGGGGCGGCGGTGGAGTCTCCCCAACCCCCCACCCCGTGCATGCCCTGACCCCCCCACCCCCCAGCTCCATCATGAATGTGCCCGGGGAGTCCACGCTGCGCCGGGAATTCCTGCGGCTGCAGCAGGAGAACAAGAGCAACTCGGAGGCCGTGAAGCAGCAGTTGCAGCAGCAGCAGCTCCAGCAGCAGCGCGACCCTGAGGCACACATCCAGCACCTGCTGCACCAGCGCCAGCGCCGCATCGAGGAGCAGAAGGAGGAGCGGCGGCGCGTGGAGGAGGTGCGGGTGGGTGGGTGGGGGTGCCCTGCCGGCCAGCGGGTGGGGGAGGCCCCGGCCTCACAGGGGGCGCCTTCTGCATGGACAGGCCAGTCCCCATTGTCCCTGCGTGCCCTCCAGTGCCCTGGGCTTCTGGCGCAGCAGCTTTCAGTTCTGATCTGGAAATCCCTTCCCGAGATCCTCCTTTGTTTTCGGTTGTTTGGCTTAGATTTGCTAGAAAACACTTATTGCGGTGGGTGGGAGAAAGACCTCTGAGTTAATAGAAGGGCGCATTTAAAAAAAAATTTTTTTTAAGATTTTTTAAAAAGATTTTATTTATTTATTTATTTAGCAGAGAGAGAAAGATCACAAGTATGCAGAGAATGGGGGGAAGCATGCTCCCCGCCGAGCAGAGAGCCCGATGCAGGGCTCGATGCAGGGCTGGATCCCAGAACCCTGAGATCATGACCTGAGCCAAAGGCAGAGGCTTTAACCCATTGAGCCACCGAGGCGCCCCCTAGAGAGGCGCATTTAAGTGGCGGCGTATTTTAGATCGGTTTAGAAAGCAGGCATCCGTAAGCACTCGTGCTCAGATGCCTTTATTCTGCGGAGGGACGGGCTGAGGAAGACGGTGTGAACACGGCCTCAGCGTCGGCATTTCTGTC
This sequence comes from Mustela nigripes, assembly GCF_022355385.1. Classification (NCBI taxonomy): domain Eukaryota; kingdom Metazoa; phylum Chordata; class Mammalia; order Carnivora; family Mustelidae; genus Mustela; species Mustela nigripes. Next base: position 58,687,157 of record NC_081572.1, read on the forward strand.
GAAATGGTGATGTGACCTCCAAGTTCGCGGAGAGCCAGACTTAAGAAAACCGTCTAAGTCGCAGGCGATACCGGTCGGCTGCCCCCCAAAACCGCCCCTTAGCTAAGGACTGGCAGGAGCCGGCCTCGGGGTAGGGGGCGCACGTTCCCGGCAGCCGACGCACAGGCTGGGGCCAGGCAGGGCACAGGGAGCTCCGGGGCTGGAGGGACCTCTCGGGAGGCCTCCTCTCTAGTGTGGACACAAGGGGCCACCCCGGCTGCCGGGCCTGGACCTGGTGCTTCTGCGTGGGTACCTGCCGCCCTCTTGTGGCCAGAGGCTGTCCCTGCGGCCCACTATGTGCCGCTGGCAGCCAGGTGAGGAGCCAGGGTCTGGGCGTCTAGCTCCTGGGCACCTGGCTGCCGTTGCGTGGCTGGCTTCGTGCACGAGTGGACAGGGAAAGCGTCATCCACGGTGGCCCCTAGGGGCGTCAGTCGCCCAGCGCCGCAGCCCAAGCCCCAGGGAGAAGGCCTCCCTGCACTGTCGGGCAGGGTTCCCCTTCCTGGCAGGCGCCAGAAGCAGGCTGGGTGTCCAGCGCAGGCCTGAAGAGCGCCTCTTCCCGCCCATAGCAACAGCGGCGGGAGCGGGAGCAGCGGAAGCTGCAGGAGAAGGAGCAGCAGCGGCTGGAGGACATGCAGGCCCTGCGGCGGGAGGAGGAGCGGCGGCAGGCGGAGCGCGAGCAGGTACAGCGCCCCCAGCGCACACCAGACTCACCCCTTCCCTGCCCGCCTCCCCTCTGCTCCTGCCGCCTGCCTCCCCTGCACCACAATGCCCTGCCCCGTCTTTCCTGTCCCCTAGATTCCTGTCTTTTCCAGCTTCACTCTCTCTCTGTTTTCTCCCACCCTTCAACCCCCACCCTGGCTCCTGCCTTCCTCCTGTCTCTGCGCCTTCATTCCCCATCTCTGCCTCGTCCTTGACACCTCACCCCTGCGCCTGCGCTCCGCCCCTCACGGGCCCTCCACCCCGGCTTCCTCCTCATCGCCCACCCTCCTGGGGCTCATGCCCCCCCATCTGTCTCTCTCCGGACGCTGCCCGCTCTCCTCATCCTCACCCCACCGATCCCGTCCTCGTATGCCGCCGCCCCCCGCCTCTCCCCCTTGCCCTTTGCTCCCCCCCGCCCCCCCAGGAGTATATCCGTCACAGGCTAGAGGAGGAGCAGCGACAGCTCGAGATCCTCCAGCAACAGCTGCTCCAGGAACAGGCCCTGCTGCTGGTAACGGGGTCCCCGGCTTCCTCTGGGAAGCAGCGGCTGCGGAGCCTCTGTGCTGGAGTGGGATGGGGACACCGCAGGGCAGGGGGTCCGGCCCGGCGCCGGGGGAAGACCCCGCGTCTCGGTTGGCCAGAGAGAGGGCCTGCCTGCCTCGGCCCAGGCCGCGCTGCTGAGCCGCTCTCCCTCCCCTCGGGCCCAGGAGTACAAGCGGAAGCAGCTGGAGGAGCAGCGGCAGTCGGAGCGGCTCCAGCGGCAGCTGCAGCAGGAGCACGCCTACCTCAAGTCCCTCCAGCAGCAGCAGCAGCAGGGCCTGCCCGCGGACAGGAAGCCGCTCTATCACTACGGCCGCGGCGTCGCTGCCGCCGACAAGCCGGCTTGGGCCCGGGAGGTACGGGCCACAGCGCCCTGGCAGGCTTGGGGAACAGGGAGCTCGGCACCGGGTGAGGGACGGGGGCAGAGGGCCTGTGCTCCAAGGACTGGGAAGCGAAGCCGGCATCCCCAGGGCCTCCTTTCGCGCCACAGGTGGAGGAGAGAACGAGGATGAACAAGCAGCAGAACTCCCCCTTGGCCAAGACCAAGCCAGGCAGCACGGGGCCCGAGACCCCCCTCCCCCAGGCCGCCCCTGGGCCCCCAGGCCCCCTTTCCCAAACCCCTCCTATGCAGAGGCCGGTGGAGCCCCAGGAGGGACCGCACAAGGTGAGCCTTGCCCCAGTCTGTGTTCATGCGCACATATGGGTGCCTCCCTCTGCACAGCTGTGGCACCCACACATGCAAACACACACGTGCATGTACAAACAGGCACACGTGCACATACAAGCACATGTGTGCACGCACACAAACACGTGTGCGCACACATGCACACTCTCAGCCAGGGGTCACAGATCTCGGGGTACAGGGGCAAAGACAGCCACCTGCCTGCCTCTGCATGAGTCTGGCCCTGTTCCCTGTTCTTGGGCTTCCACAGCCCCTCTCCTCCAGTGGACACTTGGAAGCCAGAGGCTCTCCTCACAGCTTCCTCCCAGCCCAGGCCCTGCTCCCGGGTGGGGATGCGCCACAGAGCGGGCAGCCCACCCTCCCTGGTCTTTCCCTGCAGAGCCTGGTGGCGCACCGGGTCCCACTGAAGCCATATGCAGCGCCTGTACCCCGATCCCAGTCCCTGCAGGACCAACCCACCCGAAACCTGGCTGCCTTCCCAGCCGCCCATGAGCCCGACCCTGCCATCCCCACGCCCAGTGCCACGCCCAGCGCCCGAGGAGCCGTCATCCGCCAGAACTCAGATCCCACCTCCGAAGGGCCTGGCCCCAGCCCGAGCCCCCCAGCCTGGGTCCGGCCGGATTCTGAGGCCCCACCCAAGGTAAGGGCCGTGCCACTGGACAGGAAAGAGGAGAAATGGGAAGGAAAAGGAGGAACTCTGGGGAGCAGGCCCGGTGGAAACGGGGTTCAGGGCTGGAAGGGAAGAGAAAGGCCATGCGCCCGCCCTGGACCCTGTCCTGCGAGCCTCCAGGCCGGAGCAGGCAACCTGCCTGCTCTGGGACCACGTCCCTGCTCCTAGGGCTGAGTGAGGGACCCGAAGCACGCCCGTGGCATTCGGGGAGCTGCAGGGGCAGACTTGCGGGGCTGGAGTCCCAGTTTCACGACTGTGGAAGATCCGTGAGCGTCCCTGACCTCGGCTGGCGGGTCCCTGAAAGCCAGGGAGAACACCGGCCAAGTGGAGGATGCACTGCACTCACCACCCCCCACCCCGGTCCCCTGCAGGTGCCTCAGAGGACCTCCTCCATCGCTGCTGCCCTCAACACCAGTGGGGCCGGAGGGACCCGGCCCGCTCAGGCTGTCCGCGCCAGGTAGCCCCCGGGGGAGGATGCATGGTGGCCCTGGGGCGAGGGGCTGGGGGGGCACGGGGGAGGTTGCCAGGTCACCCGCTCAGGGGTGGGCCAGCCCCACCCCAGTCACCTCAGCACCCCCTGCCCCGCCCCCCGGGCACCCCTGTGCTCCCTCCACAGACCTCGCAGCAACTCCGCCTGGCAAATCTATCTGCAAAGGCGGGCAGAGCGGGGCACCCCCAAGCCTCCAGGGCCCCCTGCTCAGCCCCCTGGCCCGCCCAACGCCTGTAGGTAATGGAGTTGCCCCCCCCAAGTCTCACCCTCACTGCGGCCACGGGCTGCCCCCTGGTGGTGGCTCTCTGCACTGCGGCGCTACGCTGGAGTCCTGGGCAGGGCTCCCTGACCGGCCTCTGCCCTCCCACAGCAACCCCGACCTCAGGAGGAGCGACCCTGGCTGGGAGCGACCGGAAGGTGCCCTTCTGTCTCACGGGCACCTCCCACAGGCCGGCTCGCTGGAGCGGAACCGCGTGGGAGGTATGGCCTGGCCCAGCTCTGGGGCCCACCCGGACACTGTGGGGGGACCCTACCTCGGGCCCAGTTGGCTGTGAGTCACTGAGGGTGAGCAGGGGTCTGTGACCTCCCTTCTCCTGCCCTGCCCTGTGCAGCCTCCTCCAAACTGGACAGCTCCCCCGTGCTCTCCCCCGGGAACAAAGCCAAGCCCGAGGACCACCGCTCCCGGCCAGGCCGGCCAGCAGTAAGTCCTGGGCAGCGGCCACAGACCCGCCTGCTTGTGGGGGGGGGGGGCTTGGGGCCTCAGGGCCCCCAGGAGCCCCGGGCTGGGCCCTCTGCCACCTGGTGCCAAGGGACTATGGGCCGCGCTTCTCGGCTACTGATCTCTCTCCACCTCTCTCTGCTCCTCCCGCTGCCCTGCGGCCCCCGCGGCCCCACCCAGAGCTATAAGCGTGCCATCGGTGAGGTCAGTGATGAGGCCTGCTTGGGAGCCCCTGTGCCTGCCCCTTCTCTGGCTTTCTTCTTACCCCCCCCCCCCCCCCCCCCCCCCCCCCCCCTCTCCGGCTTTCTTCTTACCCGCCCCCCCCCTCCCCCCCCCCCTTCCTTATGGGTCCCTCCTCCCCCCACCCCTGCAGGATTTCGTGCTGTTGAAAGAGCGAGCCCTAGACGAGGCCCCGCGGCCTCCCAAGAAGGCCATGGACTACTCATCCTCCAGTGAGGAGGTCGAAAGCAGTGAAGATGAGGAGGAAAGCAACGGCGAGCCCTCCGAGGGGAGCAGAGATACCCCCGGGGCCCGGTATGGGGGCACCCTGGGGGAAGGCAGGCTCCCCATCTCCTAGATTGGGGGATCCTGGGTTTTCCGGTCTCTGGAGAAGGGGATCTGGGCTGGTGTACCCACTTGTCTCCCACTGCTCTGTCAGTGGAGGGCGGGCCTCCCCCAGGTGCCAGCACCCCCAACCCCCACGGGGCAGTGTCCACTGGAGGGGAGGGCGCTGGCCCTCCATCCCTGGCGGGCTCCTCGCAGCAGGCTGGAGCTGGGGGCTGACGGCCATCCTGTCTCCCACGGCAGCGACGGAGACACCGACAGTGTCAGCACCATGGTGGTCCACGACGTGGAGGAGATGGCCGGGACCCAGACCCCCTATGGGGGCGGCACCATGGTGGTCCAGCGCGTGAGTGGTCCCCCTTCTTCCCTGCTCCTGCAGTGCCCCCTGCCTCCGGCCCGGCACTGGCTCCCTTCCCTCTGTTCCTTAGACCCCCGAGGAGGAGCGCGGCCTGCTACACGCGGACAGCAATGGCTACACCAACCTTCCCGACGTTGTCCAGCCCAGCCACTCGCCCACGGAGAGTGGCAAAGGCCAAAGCCCCCCCTCGAAGGACGGAGGCAGCGATGTAAGTGGGCAGATGTAGCCCCGGGGCGTGGGGCTGTGGGCAGGGGTGTGGGGTCCGGGTCTTGAGCGTTTGCCTGACCGCTGCCCCACCCCCACAGTACCAGTCTCGTGGGCTGGTAAAGGCCCCTGGCAAGAGCTCATTCACCATGTTTGTGGACCTAGGGGTCTACCAGCCCGGAGGCAGTGGGGACACCATCCCCATCACAGGTGAGGATGGGAGGAGATGTGGCTTGAGGCCAGGGGGAGGGCACAGGCTGGGCACTGGTGGTGTGGCTTTCCTGAGCTGCTGGGCCTGCACTTGGGCCTGAGCGCCTGCCGGGGACAGAGGCAGCTGGGGAGCCTGAGGGATAGGATGGGGATTTTGCTGGGCCTTCTGCCCACTTTCGACTCCTCCCTGCACCTTCTTTCTCCACCCTTCCCCTGTCCTGCTGAGTATGCAGAGGAGCCCCCCACCACCAAATGCAGGGGTGGGTGGGGAGGGTTGGGGGGAGGAGGCTGCAGCCCTCCTCCCCTTTCTCTTCTCTTTCCGGCAGCCCTGGTAGGGGGAGAGGGTGGCCGGCTGGATCAGCTCCAGTACGACGTCCGGAAAGGGTCCGTGGTCAACGTGAACCCCACCAACACCCGTGCCCACAGCGAGACCCCTGAGATTCGGAAGTACAAGAAGCGGTTCAATTCAGAGATCCTCTGTGCGGCCCTTTGGGGTGAGCCGGGGACAGGGGAGAGGGGGGGCGGCGTGCCCCTGTGCTCGCAGCCTGGGAGGACGGGCTGCTGGTGACCCGCTCACCAGCTCCCGTCACAGGTGTCAACCTGCTGGTGGGCACGGAGAACGGCCTGATGCTGCTGGACCGCAGTGGCCAGGGCAAGGTGTACGGGCTCATCGGGCGGCGGCGCTTCCAGCAAATGGACGTGCTAGAAGGTCTCAACCTGCTCATCACCATCTCAGGTGTGCGGGGCGCGGCGCTCTTGGGGCCAGGCGCAGGGACCCCTGTGCTGTCCCATCTGCAGCCTGGGAGGAGGTGGGGCCTCCCCTGACGCTGCCGTGGGGTGTGGCTGACGGCGGTCGGAGTGGGCAGGAGGCCGGTGCTGGACAGCTGGTGAGGGCCTGTGTGTCCGCCCTCAGGGAAAAGGAACAAACTGCGGGTTTATTACCTGTCTTGGCTCCGGAACAAGATTCTGCACAACGACCCGGATGTGGAGAAGAAGCAGGGCTGGACCACCGTGGGGGACATGGAGGGCTGCGGGCACTACCGCGTGGGTGAGGAGGTCACCGCGGGGCGGCCCTGGGGGCCTGGGCGGCATGGCCCGGCGATGGGGCCAGGCACTCAGTGACAGACCTGCGGGACCCAACCCTCCTCTGCCCTGCCCTCAGTGAAATACGAGCGCATTAAGTTCCTGGTCATCGCCCTGAAGAGCTCCGTGGAGGTGTACGCCTGGGCTCCCAAGCCCTACCACAAGTTCATGGCCTTCAAGGTAGCCCCGCCACCGGCCCCCATCCGCCCAGTGGGGCCACAGCGGCCCAGCCGCAGCCCCTGAGCCCCTCTCCCGTCCACAGTCCTTCGCCGACCTCCCTCACCGCCCTCTGCTGGTCGACCTGACCGTCGAAGAGGGTCAGCGGCTCAAGGTCATCTATGGCTCCAGCGCCGGCTTCCATGCGGTGGACGTGGACTCGGGGAACAGCTACGACATCTACATCCCCGTGCACGTAAGCTGGGCGGGGCTTAGTGCGGGGAGCAGTGGGCCCTGGGGGTGCGGGGCGTGGCCTGCAGCAAGCCCGCTCGCCCCCAGATCCAGAGCCAGATCACGCCCCACGCCATTATCTTCCTCCCCGACACCGACGGCATGGAGATGCTGCTCTGCTACGAGGACGAGGGCGTCTACGTGAACACCTATGGGCGGATCATTAAGGACGTGGTGCTGCAGTGGGGAGAGATGCCCACCTCCGTGGGTGAGCGAGGCGCCTGCCCCTGGGCCGCCCCCCGGGCCCTCAGCCACTGCTGCAGCCCACTCACTGGCCCTCCTGCCCTTCTCCCCCAGCCTACATCTGCTCCAACCAGATCATGGGCTGGGGCGAGAAAGCCATTGAGATCCGCTCGGTGGAGACGGGCCACCTGGACGGCGTCTTCATGCACAAACGGGCCCAGAGGCTCAAGTTCCTGTGCGAGCGGAATGACAAGGTGGGAGCCCCTGGTCCTGCCCCTGCCGTCGGACTCGGTGCAGGGGGTGTCGCCGTGGGGTCTTCTGGGGGCCTGCATCACAGTCTCCTTCCCTCCCCCAACCATCACTGGGGCTGCCCTCTTCCCAAGCAGCTCTGCCTCTGGGGGTGGGGGGGCACGCTAAGACTAAATTCTGCAGTTTCCAGCTGTCCCCCTCTCCTGCGGCTCGCAGTTAGTCCCCACCACCCCCCGGCCCCCATCCGTCCTGACCTCTCCTAGCCCGCAGGCGTCCCCATCCTTCCTGACCTCTCCTACCCCACAGGTGTTCTTCGCCTCAGTCCGCTCTGGGGGCAGCAGCCAGGTTTACTTCATGACACTGAACCGGAACTGCATCATGAACTGGTGACGGGACAGCCACCTCCGCAGCCGGACCCCCCCAGGCCGCCCTCCTTTCCCCTCCCTGGGCTTTTGCTTTTGACTGGTTTGATTCACTGGAGCCTGCTGGGAACGTGACCTCTGACCCCTGATGCTTTTGTGATCACGTGACCATCCTGTTTCTTTCCCCCCCCCACCCCACCCCCGTTTGTTCTCTCCCCAAAACTGTGCCTGTCCCAATTCCAGGGAGAGGCACGGCTTCCCCTTATCAGGAATCCAGAGGGCCGAGCCCCACCCCCCTTTTCTCCACTTCCGAGGAGAGTGCTCGGGGCGGGCACCCGTACCCCACTGCTGCTGACCGGGCAGGGCCCTGGGCCCCTTCATTTGCACGTCAGGGGAGCCGGCTCCCCCCCTTGAATGTACCAGACCCTGGGGGGGGGTCACTGGGCCCTAGGTTTCAGGGGGGTCGCCCGCCACTCCAGGGGCAGGGACCATTTCCTCATTTTCTGAAAGCACTTTAATGATTCCCCTCCCCCCAAACCCCAGGGAATGGAGGGGGGACCCCCGCCAGCCAAAACATTTCCCCCTTTCCAACCACTTTTCTTTCTAGCCTCTGTCCTTCCCTGGTGGAGGGAGGGAGTGGGGAGCTCTCGCTCCCCCCTGCACCCCCTTGCTTGCCTCTGTATATAGTGTGAGCAGCAAGTAGCCCTGCCCCGCCCCCCCTCAATGTAGTGGCCTTGGATATCCCGTTTGTTAATAAAGACAATTCAACCAGCTCCTACCATCCAGGGCCCCTGTCTTCTCTCCCAGTCCCGGAAACCAGCCCGGTTAAGCCAGCAGGCCTGGGATGAGCGGGCGGCCCAGGGGCCCTTAGCCCTAGGGCCTTCGGGGCATCTGAGCCCTGCGCCCTCCCCAGGGGAGGCACACGGCTTCCAGGTTCCAGCTGCTTCCAGGGCCGTCCTGCCGTTTTCTGCCGATAAAGACAGCAGCTCCCAGGGCTGGAGAGAGGGTCACGAGGGCCTACGCTCTCAGTAACACTGGGGGGTCGGCAAGGCTGGATGCAAGAGTGGCGAGTGGTTTCCGGAGGACGGTGCTCTGCCCCCGACCCTGGCGGGGCAGACCTCTACAGGTGCGCGCACTCAGCCACACGAGCCCGCGCACAGCCGGGGAAGTTGGCACAGATTTATTGCCGCAGCGAGCACAGGACCGCACCGCAGCAGGGGCCCGCAGCGCGGCTTTCAAAATCGGTTTCCTCCAGAAACGGGTGCGGGGAGGCGCCGTCTACATGCACGGCGGGTAGGGCAGCTCGGGCACTCGGTTCAAGTAGCCCCCGAGGAAGATGAGGCTGGACCCCACGCCGAAGAGCACCAGGGCGGCCCAGAAGCAGACGTTGTCCAGGGCCTTCCCCATGCGCACCCAGTCGGACACCTCCTGGGGAGGGGCGGACACGAGCTGCGTCTCCCATGGCGCCAGGGACTTGGGTCCTCCAGGCCACCACACGCCCTCTCCCACCCAGAGGCCTGTCCCACCTCGCCGGAGGCCTCCTGGTCCCGCGTGCTCTCGGCCACGAAGTTCACGGCGTCCACGCAGCAGCGGACCTCGGGGGCGGCGGCGCCCAGGCTCTGGCAGAGGGCAGCTGGTGGGGCGTCCGGGAGGGAGGGGAGGGGAGGGTCGGGTCATTGGGGAGCCCGCCCCGCCACACGCGCCCGCCAGCGCGCTCCCCTCCGCTCACCGGTCCAGACCCCGTGCCGGTGCCTCTGCCCCTCAAACACGAGCTCGCTCCGCGGCTTTTTCAGTATCAGCTCCTCGGCCCGGAGCAGCAGGCCCACAGACGAAGCGCGCCTGGGCGGTGAGGTGGCCCGGGGAGCCTCGGGGGGCGCGCCCGAACCCAGGAGGCGGGGCAGCAGCTCCAGCAGGACCTGGCGGAGGGGCGGGGCGAGCTCTAGGTCCCGCCCACCTGGCCGCCTGCCCCGCCCACCAGGGCCTCTCCCCTGCCCACCCGGCGTTTACGTGGCGCAGCCGAGGGGACATGGTGTGCGTGGTGGGCGTCCGCAGGGACACGTTGAGCACGATGACGCAGTTCATGACGATGACCGTGGCAACCACCATGACGAAGATGAGGTACCTGCGGAGCCCGCCGCGCTTGACCTCACAAACGACCCTCCCGGCCCGCGAGGCTGCTCTTCCCCAGCGGGGCCAGACGGCGCGCGCGCGGCCCCGATGCCCCCCTTTCCGCCGGCGGCCATGGAGGGGACCCCCAGCTCGCTGGAAACCCTGCTGTGGGTCTACCACTTCCACAGCTCCACGGAGGTGAGGCTCCGCCGGCGGCCCCGCCCGGGGCGGGCACCCCTGGGAGCTCCGCCCGGTGACCCGCCGGCGCCGCCGCCCCCGCTCCTTGCCCAGGTGGCCCTGCAGCCCCCGCTCCTGTCCTCCCTGGAACTCGCCGTGGCCGCAGCCCACGAGTATCTGGAGCAGAGTTTCCGGGAGCTCGAGTCCCGCCAGCCGCGGGAGCCGCAGGGACCACCCGCCCCGAGGCCCACTCTGGGGCTGGTGCTGAAAGAGGCGGCGGCCAGCGTCGTGAGCTTCGGCGCCACCTTGTTCGAGGTGGGGCGCGGGGGCTGCCGAGGGGCGGGGAGGCGGCGTGGAAGGGGCGGGAGGCGGCGGGGAAGGGGCGGCAGAGGACCCTGCGCCCCAGCCAACTCCCGCACCCCCACCGCAGATCTCAGCCCTGTGGCTCCAGCAGGAAGTGCGGCGACTGGACGGCGACGCCGGAAGCCCGGGCCCGGCCCCAGGCGCCGGGGACCCGGGCGGAGCGCTGGCCCGGGTAGCCCAGGCGGCAGGGAAGGGGGCTCAGAGAGCCGGGGCTGCGGCGGGCGCAGGGGCCCGCCTGGCGCTGCAGGGGGCGTGGCTGTGCCTGTGTGGGCGGGGCCTGCAGGGTTCCACCTCCCTCCTGCCGCCGTGGGGGCGCCCGCTGGGTCTCGGGGCGGCCGGGGGACCGGTGAGTTCAGGACGGGGAAGGAGGCGGGGAGGAGCTGGGGGCCGGGGGCGGCGGGGCTGGTGGGGGGCACTGAGCCGGCCTGCCCCCGGCAGAGATACTCAGGGGACCTCAAGGTGGCATCCAGCAGCAGTGCGGAGGACAGGGTACCCGAGAACCCGCCGCCGCCCCAGCTCCGCCCCACGCTCGAATAAAGCCCAGGCGGGCCCAGACGGCCGAGCGGCTCCCGGTGTCTCGCGGCCGTAGCCCCGCCCCAGCCTCGCCTGGCCCCGCCCCGCGGCTCCGCGGCCCCACCCCTCCCGCGGCCCCACCCGCACACGTGGGTCCCGCGCCGCGCCGCCACCTGCCCAGCATCGGGACGCTCAGCGACGTTTCTGGGATCTTCTGCGCGATCAGGAACAGGAAGACTGTCTGGGCCAGCAGGACGTTGATGGACACCGTGCACTTCTGGCCGCCGGCTGGAGGGAGCGCCCGGTGAGGCAGGCCCCGCCGCTAGCCGTGCACCCGGGGTCGGGCCCCCGCCGCCCCTTACCCTGCGCCGGCAGGAAGTAGGCGAGCAGCACCAGGCCCGAGATGAGCACGCAAGGCACGATGATGTTGATGACGTAGAAGAGCGGCTTCCGGCGGATGATGAGCGTGTAGATGACATCGACCACCCCCGGGCCGCCTGGGGAGGCGCCGTCCAGGCGGCGGATCAGCCCGGGGCAGAAGTCGATGGCCCACTCGCCGTTCTCTGCGGAGGGGGCGGGGGCGCGGTCAGCCGGCGCGGGCTGCACACCTGGCCGTGACACCTGGGGCTGCGGGCGGTGGGGAGGTGTGGCCGGCCCGCCCCGACTGGTGGGGCCTCGGGGGGGGGGGGTCTGGGCCATCGGCGCGAAGGTGGTTCCGGCGGGAAGGGGCGGTCCCGCGCCACCGTGGACAGTGCTTTCGGTGGAGGGGCAAGGTTAAGGTCAGCTGCCCGGCCTCCATGGCCTGGGGCCACCGCCCTCAGCGAGTCCCCTACGCAGACGGTCTAGGGGCGGGTTTTCGGAGCAGGAGGAGGCCTCACCTGTGTAGGCCTCGGTGTCGATGTCGATCTTGCTGATGGTTTCGCCCTCGTCGTCCACCGCGAAGACGAAGTCCACCTCTTCCGCATTGTAGGTCTGCGAGCTGCGGAGCCAGGGCCAGCGTGTCCGTGCCGCTCCCCGCCCCCGCCCCGTCCCGTCATCACACCCCCCGCCTCCGCCTCTGAGCAGCTCGCCCCACCGGAAGACGAGCGAGCAGTTCTGCCAGTCGAAAGGGAAGTAGGTGACCTCCACGGCGCAGGTGCTGCGGTAGATGGCAGGGGGCAGCCAGCTCACGTAGCCGCCCTCGTAGATCAGCACGTTGGCGTCGTAGGCCACGCCGAACTGGCCGTCAATGCTAGGGACCCCGAGAGAGCCGGCGTCGGCCGGGCTGCCACCCCCTGCCCTCCCAGCAAGCCCAGCCCCCGCCAGGTGCAGCCCCAGGCTCCAGGCCCCACCGCCTTCCACCAAACCCAACCCAACGATGCTCACTTGTTTTCCAGCACAATCTCTGGGAGCCAGACGAGTTCTGAAGGCACCCGCAGGGTCTCCACGCCCCCAAAATCGTCCTTGCTGTAGTTGAGTCGGTAATCCTGCCAGTCCTAAGGAGTGAGGACGGTCGCACAAGTCCCCTGCATTTCCCACCTTGTGCCGGCCAGGAGTTCGGGGGAGGGGGTCGAGACCTCCTGCTGCCCCCCAGAGCTGACTCACGATTCCGATCCAGACGCTGGTGGTCAGGGTCTCCTCTTTCTCGTTCTGCAGAAACGAGCGGGTCAGGACGGTTGAAGTGGGAGTCCAGAGCCAGGAGTGGAATTCCAGGCTCCGGGGTGGGGTGTCTTACAAGGGAGATGAGGTTGGTCAGGGTGACCTTGAGGGTGATGGTGACTGTCTCTTCAGGCTCCTTCACAGGCCGGCACTCGGGGTCATAGTTGTCAAAGAGATGGTGGTAAAGACGCAGCTCCTCGTTCTCCCCCTCACTGGCACCTGGGGAGGGGTCCAGCCGTGGGCTCGCTGCGGACCAGGGGCTGGGGGGCTCTCTGCTGTCCCAGGGTGTGCACGGGGCTCTACTGCGAGTGTGCCCCTGAGGCTGTGTGCTTGGCCTGCCACCGAGCCCGCTTCTCAGTCTCTCATCTTGGCCCGTCCCTGGGCGTCCCTACCCCCATGCGTGGGACCAAGCCCCAGCCGTACCCAGGAGCCGCAGGAGGAGCAGCGCGCCCAGCAGAGCCCCTGCCATCCCGTCTGGTCCTTGGGTTATTCTGAGCTCCGACAGGCTTCAGGGGGCAGGCTGGGGTGTGGGAGGGATGGCGGGCGGGGGTGTTAGTTCCGGGCTGGGTTAGGGGACTGTCACCTAATCCTCTTCCCCCGTCCAGAGACCTCTTGGCCGCTCCCACCAGCAGCTGCCTGGTCCCAGCATCCTTTGCCTGCTGTTTGGCCGCAGACCCGACCCTTTTAAGCTGGGGAGCAAGGGGGAGGCAGGTGCAGGTTCTTGCAGAGCACCTGGAACCACAAGCTTGGCAGTGGGAGATGGGTAGCCCTGCTCTGAACAAGCGCCGGTGTACCTGGAGAAGCTGCCCAGTGCAGGTGACCTCCCGTGCTGCCTCTCACTCCCGTGGCACACGTTTTCACCCCACCCCCCACCCAGCCAGGGTCACAGCAGTGCTGGCAAAGTCCCCACAAAGACCTGGTAATAAGACAGGCGCCCTCAGGGGAGCACTCGGCAGGAGCGGGCCAACTGGCAGGGGGACCCTGCGGCACCAGGGCCCGCCGCCTCCAGCAGCCTGTATCCTAGGTGCGCCCACTCCCCGCCCCTCGCGCCCACACCCGCTTCTGGCCTCCCTGCTGCCGCCTTGTGGCCGCGCGTGAGAACGCCGGCTTCCTGCCCCAACGCCCTTGAACTGACGTTTTCATCTCCTTAGATGACTCTAATTCTAATTTCTTCTCCTTAGAGGACTCTAATTGATCATCTGAGGTGCTTGCTTAAAATCCTAATTCCTAAGCTCCATCCCCAAAGAGCCCTGAGTTAGGGGGATGCCAGGAATCTTGTGTGCTTAAGAAGCTCTCCGGACTCCCTGATGCCGTGGGAGGTGCTGAGCTCTGCACCTTCTGTCTGGCGCCGGCCGCATCCTCACACGAATCCGGGAAGCCCGGCATCGCCGTCCCAAAGGTGCCAAACAGGGCCCCGGTCAGGTCCGCAGCTGCCCAAGCAGGCGGGCGGGGAAGCGGGAGACAGAGCGATTTGTTTCACCGACCGTGCGCACCTGTGTTCCCGTTACACTGCACCAAACACCTGTCCTTTTGGAGTGTTCTTTCTTGGCCTGTGAGGTCCCTCATCCTCGCACCTGGGCCACAAGCAAGATCCCAAAGGCCAGAGGGTCCGTGCGGCTTGTCCATTTCCCACGCGTCCTTGAAGCCGGTCCTTCCACACACTCCCCTCCGGCCCCGCAGAGTGGACCAGTTAGGCCCCGCTTACCTCCGTGCATGCTGGCAGGTCTCCTGGCTCCGGTCGGGGCTGGTGCCTGTTTTGTGGGCCCCGCGTCAGGGCCTGGGCAAGGCCTTGCAACAATGGCTGCGCAAGGGCTGTGACAGATGCAGAGATTTACCGGACGTGAATGCGCCCTCCAAGGTCCCTGAGCTGGCCGGGCTGCTCAGGTTCTAGAGCTGATAAAGCGGGAGGGAGCAGCCTTTGGGGACAGCAGTGCCGTCAGAGGGTCGCTGAGACGCCGGGTCACTTGGCCTCCGTGTGTTACCAGAAGTGGCTCTGCAGGCCAGGTGTGCGGGGGGCTTCCGTGAGGGCTGGACAGACGGGACCCAGGTCGGAGGCCAAAGCAGCTCTGGGGACCCACGCACCGCTCCCGCCTTTCCCACCCCAGCTCTGCTCCGTGCTGCTTGGGCTCCGTGCTGCTTGACTTTTCTCTCTCCTGTGTAAGACCCTCTGGGGCAAGGGCTCAGCTTTCTGGTGGCGGCAGCCGCTCTCTTCAGGGGTGAAGTTTGGTCTTGATCCCACTGACCCACCCCACCCTCGCCTGACGCCCTGGGGCCACAGGTGCAGCAGGGAACATGAGGGAGCATGGGGTTGGCCTGAGACTGTCCCGGGGTGGGCACAGAGCGGAGCTGGTTTGCTCAGGACGATGACGGCCAGAGGCAGCAAGCTTCCTGCACAGTGTGGGGTCAGGCACCTGACTTGAATCTGGGCTTTGTGTTTTTGTGGTGTTTGGATTTTTTTAAGATTTTATTTGAAAGAGAGCACGGAGAGGGAGTGAGAGGGAGAAGCAGGCTCCCCGCTGAGCAGGGAGCCTGATGCGGGGCTCAATCCCAGGACCCTGAGACCACGATCTGTGCCGAAGGCAGACACCTCACCGACTGAGCCACCCAGGTGTCCTGGCTTTGTGTTTCTCTCGTGAGCACCCCACAAAACAGTCTTCCTGGGGATGCCTTGACCTCCAGCCTGGACCCAGAGATCTCAGCCTAATAGGCAGCTACTCCCTTCGCCAACTCAGAGCAGTGGCCGCCCCCCACTCCTGTCACAGCTGGGCCCGGATTCTCAGCCATGGGTCCCCTCACAGTCAAGACACCCCAGGCCGGTCTGATGAGACTTCCCTGCACGCAGCAGGAAGAGCCCCCTTCTTTCTGTCAACAGGGAGAGAGGGGTCAGCCAGAGCCGTGTCTAGATAGCCCCGTTTCCTACACCATCCCCCTCGCTAGCACCCACATTCTCTGGTCGCTGAGAGCTTGCTGGTTTACTGTGTTCGGGGCACAAAGCCCAGAACCGCACACATCAGAGGCACTTGACAAACACTGAACAGGTAAGTCGTGCACATGAAGGAACATCTGCCCAGCACTGTCCCTTCTTTTCCAGCCAGGGGACCCCAGAAGACTGACCAGGCATTCAGAGACTCCCAGCCTCTGGCCAGGGTTGACGGGTCCGGGGGGGGGACGCTGACCCAAGCCCGGCCCGAGGAAGTCCATCCCTGACGATGTCCAGCCACGGTTCAGGAAGGGGGTGCGCTCTGCTGGGAGTGGGGGCACAGGACCGCACACTTGCACGGGGAGAGACATGACACACCGGGACACAGACAACAGAGGGCCTCTGGCCTCCCCAGCCCTGGCCGGCTGCCCTGGCTGTCCCCCGCAGGCTGGTTGGCTGGCACTTCTTTGAATGAGGCACCTCCCCAGTCAGTCCCCCTCTGGCTTAACAACAGTAGCATGAAGAACAGTAAACTAGCATAAAACAAAAATGCCCCATAACCCAGCACCTGGAAAGATCCTTCTGACCATAAGCAAGCAACGCATGCTGTCCTTAGATGCAGGGAGGGCACAGGCTCTCCCACGGACCCCTCCCCAGGCCCCTGGCCAGCAGCGCCCTCTGGCCGCCCAGCAGCTCTCCCACCACCCCCAGAACCCAGGGGCACAGCAGGTCCGGTCACAGCGAGCGGAGAAAACGGGAATTCACAATCCCACTTGCTCTCGCGTGGGTGCAAGCCCCTCACTCCCAGAATAGAGCACTTCCCGGCCCTGCAGGATGGAGCAGGGACCTCACTGGGGGAGGTGCACGGGTGGGTGCCCTTGAGAGCAGAGTAGGAGGGCGTCAGGGACATGGTGGGACACGGAACACTAAAAAGGCCTAAAGCAAGGACCTGAGGAGTGGGAAGGAAGGTCTGAAATGAGAGAGTGAGTGAGTGAGCTCAAGGCCAGGTCAAGCCGACCTGAAACCTGAGTGTGGTCGCTGCCCGAGACAGGTGCTTTCCCTCACCGTTAGTGCGTCTCCGTACAGGTGTGCGTAGAGAACAGTTGGACAGGGCGCCAGGCGGCGCGTGGCTCAGTCAGTGAGCCAGCTGCCTCCGCTCAGGTCATGATCTCAGGGTCCTGGGATGGAGCCCCGCATAGGGCTCTCTGCTCAGCAGGAGCCTGCTTCCTCCTCTCTCTCTCTGCCTGCCTCTCTACCTACTTATGATCTCTGTCAAATAAATAAATAAAATCTTTAAAAAAAAAAAAGTTCATGTGTTTGAAAACAAAACCCAAAGTTGCTGCCTTTTGTCAAACTGTTCTCCAAGAAAAGCATGGACCCCATTCACGCAGGACCAAGGACAAGAACGCTTGTCCTCACGTCCTCCCCAGGACAGAAGAGCATCGAGCTTGAAAAATTTTTGCCAAACCCGCAGATGAAAGCCACGGCTCCTGACTTGGATGGACCCGTGCTGAGGAAAAGGGTCAAGCTGTTTCTTCTGTTCAGTATATGAGAGTCCGAAGATAAAATAGTACATTAATATGGAAAAGAAGCCTTAATCAGATAAATCCCGTTGTAACAACTAGAAAACCCATCATCAAAATAACCAGCAGACCCTCAACTCCCGAATGCCACTCTCTGGGACAGATAATGGGCATAGGATACGAAACCCAGAAAACCCTACCGGAAAGCCAGAAGGCCTTTCTTCCCTCCCCTGCAGCCCCAAGTTCGGCCATAAGAGAAAGAAAAACTACAGAATGTTCCTATAGGGTCAAAACCCTAAACCCAAAGGCAAGCAAACGACAGACTGAGACGGACGGGTCATGTCCTCCATCGCTGAATACCGCCCAAGGCTCATGCGGTGCCTGCGCTGCCGGGCGCCACCCCTCGAGGGCACCGATGGGGACCAGGGAGAGACGCCTGTGCAGAGAGGGCGGTGGTCCAGGGTCAGGGGGGAACGCGGGCCAGAGCAGGACGGCCGCTGGTCCCTCAGGAAAGAGATGAGAACGAAGACTCACAATAAAAATCTTTAGCAGGGAGTGGCCAAAATGAGAGAGAGTCAGAGATGGGAGAGGAAGCGGGGAGAGGGAAGGCAGAGAAAGGGGCACCTGGGGTGGCCGACGCAGCCAGGGGTCCCCCCAGCTCAGAAGGACGCCCTCACCCTCCCTAGGACCTGCCTCTTCCCTCACGTGGCTACGGGAGAAAACAAGAGTCGTTGGGGCTCACCAGTGCAGGAGAGAAGGGGTCCACTCTGGCCGCCTGGTTATAGGCCATCTGGAACCCACTTCTCCTCTAGAACAGAGGGAGAAGGCGGGAGGGCAGGTCTCAGTATCAGCCAAACACGGACGGTGCATTCCAGGGAACATTCTAGAACATCGTGGGCTGGGCTCCGGAGGGAGAAGGCACACTGCCACACGGATCCTGCTGACGGTTCCGAAAGCCCAGGAGAAGATGGTTCCGAGTCCGAGAAGCGCCACTGCCAGGAATTCCCGGTTCCCCCCAAGTCCCGAGCCGGGCCATCCTCACACAGGCAGGACGCGAGAAGCCCAGAGGAGCTCCGACTCCCGGGCTCTCCCCACCGGGGACCCTGCTCCTTGCACACAGTGCCTGCTCTGCTCGGACGAGAAGCAGCGGGACTCGGCCTTTTAAAAAGGCCGTGGGTGCGTTTCTCTGTGTAAATTATGACTAAAAGTCTAAAATAAATAAATAAATAAAAATAAGACAGACTGTTGCAGGGCTCCACAGAGGACTAGCTCCAGGAGCAGACTTGGGCGTCCTAACAGTGAAGAGACCCTTCAATGGATTTTTTTTTTTTAAAGATTTTTAATTTATTTATTTGACAGAGATCACAAGTAGGCAGGGAGGCAGGCAGAGAGAGAGGGGGAAGCAGGCTCCCCGCTGAGCAGAGAGCCCGATGCGGGGCTTGATCCCAGGACCCCGGGACCACGACCCAAGCCAAAGGCAGAGGCTTTAACCCACTGAGCCACCCAGGCGCCCCGAAGAGACCCTTTAAACAATCAAATACAAACAGGGACTGTCTGCTCACCGACATCGGGGGGCGGGTTTTGAGGGTCTTTTCTATGTCTGTGGAGGATGACGGTTGTGAAAGACACGAAACAGGCACAATTCCTATCGTCCCTCCTCACAGTGATGGGTGCACACCTGCGACACGCAGGATGTGTTTTGGGAAAGGTTTTTGTCTCATCTCCCTGCCCATCCGTATTTTCCTTCCAAAAGTCCCCTCAGTCCCATGATGAGATCATGAAAAAGACCCTTCCTGAGAACTAGTCATCACAAACGTTTCTCCTGCCAACGTCAGCGGTGGCGAAAGTGGGTATACAGTGACGGTGGACGATTCAGTTCTGCTCGAGGGGGCAGGGGGCGGCGGGGGTGGTGCCTGGGTGGCTCAGTGGGTGAACCTCTGCCTTCAGCTCAGGTCATGATCCCAGGGTCCTGGGATGGAGCCCTGCATCGGACTCTCTGCTCAGTGGGAATCTGTTTCTTCCTCTGCTCCTGCTCTCTCTCTCTCTGTCAAATAATAAATAAAATCTTTAAAAAAAAGAGAGAGAGAGAGATTTTATTTTTAAGGAATCTCTACCCCCAACATGGGCTCAAACTCATGACCCTGAGATCAAGGGTGCCACACTCCACCGACTGAGCCCGCCGGGCACCCCCTCGTTTGATCTTTTCTATTTCATAGCATGTAAAACTGATTTTTTTTTAATAAAACTGATTTTTTAAAGGGAAATTATGACCACAGTTAAACAATGTTCTCCTTGTGGTGTAAAACCAAAGAACACAGATTCCTGTATTTGTTAATTTTGTCAGCCATCCTGTTGTCAACATGGAGAGAGGCTTGTTGGACAAGATTTTGAAATAGGGGGCACCTGAGTGGCTCAATGGGCTAAGCCTCTGCCTTCGGCTCGGGTCATGGTCTCAGGATCCTGGGATCGAGCCCCACATCGCGTTCTCTGCTCAGCAGGGAGCCTGCTTTCCCCCTTTCTCTGCCTGCTGCTCTGCCTACTTGTGATCTGTCTGTCAAATAAATAAATAAAATCTTTAGGGACGCCTGGGTGGCTCAGTTGGTTAAGCATCTGCCTTCGGCTCAGGTCATGATCCCAGCGTCCTGGGATTGAGTCCCACGTCAGGCTCCTTGCTCGGCAGGGAGCCTGCTTCTCCCTCCACCTCCATCTGCCAGTGCTCGCTCTCTCTCTCTCTCTCTCTCTCTGACAAATAAATAAATAAAATCTTTTTAAAAAAATCTTAAAAAAAAAAAAAGGTGAAATGTTTTTGACAGTCTAATGGTCCATGAATGGCTACATCAGTTCTGAAAAATAAAAGGGGCCAGGATCACCCCGGCAGATCTTAAAACACCCCACGAAGTTCTGGCAAACAAGCAACGACAAACAAAAACATAAAACACAAAACACACAAGGACGCAGGGGGCCTTGCTTCGTGGCTGACAAGCGAGCTGTGGGAAGCGGGTCAGAGCGGAGAAGCCGCCCGGGCGCACACAGCGCGCGGTGGCGGTGAACAGTGGGGTGACATCTGCAAGGGCAGGTGGGATCACAGACGGGGTGAGCCGCTGCCTCCCCCGCGGGGGAGCAATGCAGGAAGAAAGCCGAGAAAGCTGCCTCCCTAAGACATGCCATGACACAAGGAAAGGGCAGGTGGAGGAAGGACTTTAAATCAGCGGGAAAGCTGCGAGGCTAAGAGAGGAGAACGTGGGAGAGTGTTTTGCGACCTTGGAGTGGGAGTTTCTTAAACAAGACACCAAGACCAAGAACCATGAAAGGAAACACTGATGGCCTGAACACCTCACAATTAGGAGTTTCTGCTCAACAAAGGACATCACGCACATGCGCACGCACGCACTCACTCACACACACACACACGCCCAGACTGGGCTGTTTGCAGAGCTCGACAGGACCAGTTTCCCTCCTCGAATTCCCAGATCTGGAGCCATCGACTCCACCACGGTCCCCCTGAGAGGCACATCCTTAGAGCCCAGGAGACCCCCGCAGAGGGCCTGGTTAGTGGCTTTGCCGGCAAACACTGCGTGGGAACATTCCACACCTGACGACAGTTGGGACAGTTCCATGAAACCTGCTTCCCCCTCACAGGTTTGGTTTTTAGTCCAGTTCTGCTGGTTACCAAGGAAAAGGAATACAGTTAAAGCACCTAGAAAGATTTTGGGGCACCTGGGTGGCTCAGTGGGTTAAAGCCTCTGCCTTTGGCTTGGGTCGTGGTCCCGGGGTCCTGGGATCAAGCCCTGCATCGGGCTCTCTGCTCCGCGGGGAGCCTGCTTCCTCCTCTCTCTCTCTGCCTGCCTCTCTGCCTACTTGTGATCTCTGCCAAATAAATAAAATCTTTTAAAATAAATAAAAATTTAAAAAATAAAGCACCTACAAAGATTTTTTCATGCTTCCCGGCAATGATGGAACCCCACGAGGGTCACTGAGGGGTGCCGCGGTTTGCAGGCCAAAGTCTAATCGGGAACAGGGTATTTGCGCTGGATCCAAACATCTCCCCACAAAAGCACTTCTTAGCGACAAAAGGAAAAACAGGATCTTGACCATGGGAAAGCGCACGGGGTCTACCTTAACCCCTGGCAGAGCGAACCTCGCCAGAAATAGGTCAAATTGACATAAAGTGTTTGCTGACATGATTGGCCGAAGAAAGCCACAGTACCCAACAGATACGCGGACCCCAAGTCCAGCCATGAGAGGCGTGGGGCAGACGGAGGGAGATTCTGCACAGTCGAGGGAATTTCCACGTAACTACTTGACTGTGGCTTTCAAAAATGTCAAAGTCCAAAGAATAAAGAGTTACAGGAAACCCGAGAGCCGCGGTCTCCAGCGGGATCCTGGGCTTGGGTGGAGGCGGGGAGCTCTGAAGGGTGTCTTTGGGGCCGTTGGCAAAATGGGAACGTGCTCCCTAGATCGAACTTCCTGAATTAGCAGGCGTACTGCAGTCATGTCAGAAAATGTCCCTGTTCTTAGGAAACACACATGGAAATGTGAGAGGCAGGGGGACACAATGTCTCTGCATTCGTCTCAGATGGTTCAGGAAAACACACTTGAGAGAGAGTGATAAAGCCAATGAGACAAAATGTGAACAAATGGGGAGTCTGGGCCAAGCTGATACAGAAAATTAACCCTCACACGGCGTGTTTGTTGCCGACGGTGAGAAACTGAAACGTTGGCCATGAGAAGGTAGCCAAAGCCACCAGGGAGATTTCCGCTTCTGGGAGGTGGGAGTGGATGTGCTTTTCCCCTGTGCGGCCCACTGAGTCCGGTTAAACTCCAGAACATTCTCTATAAACATGTAGGTGAAGGAGTTGGCAATTAGAAGCAGGCACAGACAAAATAATATTAATATTAGTAATAATATCCCAACAAAAGCCTGCTTGCTCTAGCCAAAGGACCAGGGGAGGGTTAGCCTAACAAGGCAGACCTTGGACAATAGGGGGCACCTGGGGGCTCAGTGGGTTAAGTCTCTGCCTTCGGCTCAGGTCATGGTCCCAGGGTCCTGGGATCGAGCACCACGTCAGGCTCTCTGCTCAGCGGACAGCCTGCTTCTTCCTCTGCCTGCTGCTCTGTCTGCTTGTGCTCTCTCTCTGACAAATAAATAAACTCTTTTAAGAAAAAAAAGAACTTGGAAAATCACCCCTCTATGCCAGACAAATATCACAGACCAAAGAGTGAGCCTATATTTCCACCCTCCCCGGGCTCGTTATGAGGCGTCCCAACATCCCTGCTGGGGTGGGGGGCTCGGGGTGAAGCAGCCGGTGACCACAGGGAGCCTGGGTTTCCATCCCAGGCCATCGCGAGGCACCCCTTCTCCTCCCTGCTGCAGGGCCTCAGCAGAGGCAAGGCGCTTCGGGACTGGTACTCATCTCTGCACTTAGAAGGCTGCAGGGAGCGCCTGGGGAGCTGGGCCCCCCCCCCCCCACCCCAGCAGGTGCCAACAGAAGCTGACGGGGGACTTGAACTTCTAACTCTGCCTGGCAGTGGCTCTCCTCGCCAGAGCAGTGTCAGGAAAAGTCAGCTGGAGCAGAAAGGTTTTAGACCAAGACTCCCATAAAATAATACGAAAATGGCCATGTTTCCATTAAAAATACGTACATATCATTCCTCATACCAAGAACTGCAAAGACCTCAACAGGAATGGCAGAGACAACCAGCCGCTGCCAACAGGAGCAGGGCGGAGGTGTGAGGATTCTGGAGAAGATCTTACAGCAGCCACGATCAAAATGCTCGAACGACATGTTATGGAAGCAGATGCAGACCTGACTTCAGCAAAGGCACGGAAGGTCCGCAGACAAACGGGAGGGAGACTGTGCAGCCGAAAGGCAGGACAGTTGGCCTTAAAGTTCAGGGCGGGGCCCCGCAATACAACGGAGGGAACAGAGAAATGAATCAGGGAGCCAGAAGATACAGCTACGGAAATCACCCATTCCGAACAACAGAGAGAAAACAGACTTCAGAAACGTGGGGCTTGGGGGCCCCTGGGCGACTCCGACGGTTACACTTCCAGCTCTGGATTTCAGCTCAGGTCGTGATCTCAGGGTCATGAGATCGAGCCCCGCGTCAGGCTCCTCGCTCGGTGCCGAGTCTGCCGGAGATTTTCACTCTCTCTACCCTTCCCCCTCCTTGTGCTCACTCACTCTAATAAATAAATATAATAAATCTTTTATAAAAAAAAAGGGGGATAATCCAAAGGTAGACTCCCCAAAATAAACACAGAATGACCCTACGACCAGCAATTGCGCTCCTGGGCATTTCCCCAGGGAAACGAAGACAGATGCTCACACAAAAATCTATACACTGATGCTTAAGGCAGATTTATTTGTAACAGCCAACAACTGGAACCTTCCGGGGGTGAATGGTTATGCCATGCTCTGTTCACGCAGTGGACTACCACCCAGCCACAAGAAGAAATGCGCTAACGCTGGGTGCTCTGAACCACAGAAATGTGCTGGGTGGAGAAAAGCCAAGTCCCCAAGGTCATACACTGCACGATCCCGACGTGGTAAGACTGCAGAACCAAGGAACAGAGCAGCGGGTGTCGGGGGAAGGAAGGGAGCTGGGTGTGGTGTAAAGGGGACACAGGAGAGACCCTTATGGTGAAAACAATGTCCGTATCCAGGTTGTGATATGGTCCCGTGGGTTTGCAAGACATTGCAATGGGGGAAACTGGATGGAGGGGTACGCGGGAGCCCTCCCTGCCTCATTTCCTACAACTGCACATGAACCTAAAATGGCCTCAGAGAAATGCTAAGTGCTTGAAAAGCTACCTGAAATTTTAAAAATTCCTTTGTACACAACTCTACTTTAAAAAAATGGAAAATATAATTTTTACCTCTTTTTTTTTTAAGATTTTATGTATTTATTGGACAGAGAAAGAGATCACAAGTATGCAGAAAGGCAGGCAGAGAGCGAGAAGGGGGAAACAGAGTCCCTGCTGAGAAGAGAGCCCAGGACCTCGGGACCTCGATCTGAGCCAAAGGCAGAGGCTTTAACCCACTGGCACCCCTTTAACCCACCCAGGTGCCCCTAATTTTTACCTCTTAAAGCTCATTATGTTGCAAGTAAATATCCCAATACCAACTTTTTTTTTTTTTTTTTTTTTTAAGAAATAAAGAGGTTTTTGGCTCACAGAATGTCACAATTAGTTTGGTACAACATCTTTGCAATACCAATGGTTTTTTTTCCACTTTTTTTTTTTTTTAATGCCTTTCCTGACATTAGCTTCATCCTAAGGCCACACCCCCTTGGGATCACAAGCCCATCCCGGGTTCCATATCTCCTGTCCACATCTAGAGAAAGTGTGCCTTCTCCAACCCTCCCACAGAAGTCACGGGCCCCCTTATGAAAGGGACCTGCTTGCCTTCTGTTTCTGTGCCTGGACCAGTCTCGCCTGACCACGGGATGCTCTGACCTGCTTCTGTCAGGCTCATGGCTTGGGACCCGGGGCCTGGCTGAGGTCCGCTTCTGCATCAGGAATAGAATCATTCCCACCAAGAACCCTAAGGATGGAGGTGGAGTGATTTTTCAAGAGATAAAAAAGAAATCTTAGTGGACCTTGAGTAGGTAGGCCTCCAGCTAACATCTCCTGCACAAGCTCTTTAAAAATGAACTACAGCCAGAACATTGAATTGGATTCTTTGGCTGAGATCACCTCTGCCTAACTTAGTGACAGAGACTAGGTGGGAAGAGACGGGACTCACTGGGCACAGGTGAGCGCGGACAGTCCAGGACTGCTCGGGGATCAGGCGACAATGGGGCCTCAATAGGAGGAACTACTCTATGTTTTTTCTGAGCACTTTGTGTAATGAATGCTGCCCAGTTCTATTTTCTCTTGCCTTGTCGCCACACTCAACATTTGAAATCCTAGGACCAGAACAGTCGTCCATGATTAGGTTACAGCCAGGAGCTAAACTTGGGTGGTGACAGGAAGTAGGCAGTGGAAGGAGCTTCCAAAAGACATTTGGGTTTCCAAAGTGGGAGGGCAAAGTGCCTGCTTCTCTACTCCTCTCAAGTCTGTGCTCCTCTAGGGAGAGGGCGACCTCCCAAAATGAAACTGGGGTCCTCTTATCCAAGAGGAATGTATGCTGAATTTAAAGAATTACACATATTTCCCTTAGGTATTACATGATAAAACACGTTAAATGGATCAAAGAAGTATTCAGATGAAAAGTATTGGGGCGCCTGGGTGGCTCAGTTGGTTAAGCGACTGCCTTTGGCTCAGATCATGAACCTGGAGTTCTGGGATCAAGGCCCACATCCGGCTCCCTGCTTGGTGGGGAGCCTGCTTCTCCCTCTGACCTCTTCCCTCTCATGCTCTCTTTCTCTCTCATTCTCTCTTTCAAGTAAATAAATAAAATCTTTAAAAAAAAAAAAGAAAAGAAAAGAAAAGTATGAATTAAGTGATTTACCTGAAAAGCAAGAAAGATTTATAATAAGGGAACTAAGATTTCAACTCAAGAAGGTAGGATGAGAACATGAAAATAAGCTCAAAATTTGAAGAATTATTAAAAGTGGAAGCAGACATTCATCATCAAACAGGAAAAAAGCCAGCAATTCTCTAGTAAAACTAATCCATCTGGTTCTTTGACTAGTCCAATAAAAGAGACTAATCTTTGGCAAGTCCAGTGAGTGAAAAAGAGGAGGTGGGGAGAGAAAGAAAAGACAAGGGCTCATAAGCACAAAATGGAGATTTTAACAAATGATAAGAGCAAAACATGTTCAAACCTGCCAAATAAATTTGAATAGTCACATGCAAGATATTCTATGAGAAACTACCCACTACCAAAACTGACTCAAGAAACCTCAAAAGAAAAAAATTTAAAAAAAAAATTATAGTATAGGAAAAAAAAAAAACCCTCAAAAGACCAAAAATCATAGAAATTGGAAAGGTAGTCCAGAAGCTATCCCCCGAATGGCATCCAGTCCAGATGGTTTTATAGGTGAATTCCACCAACGCTGCATTGAATGGGAAATCCCTGTGATCTCTAACTTTTCCAGACAATATAAAATTTTCCAACTTAATTATTAAAGCCAGCATAACTCTAGTAACAAAGCAAAACAAACAAACATAAAAAGACAAAGCTCCTCAAAAGAAATCTATGAGCCACTTCTATTTTCTAACTTAGATGGGAAACCTCTAAGTAAAATGTGAGCAAACCAACCTAGTATTGAAAGAATAATTCCTGGGGCACTCAGTCATTAAGCATCTGCCTTTAGCTCAGGTCATGATCCCCTGGGATCGAGCCCTACATTGGGCTCCCTGCTTGGTAGGAAGCCTACTTCTCCCTCTCCCTCTGCTGGTGCTCTCTCTTTGGCTATCTCTCTCATTCTTTATCAAATAAATAAATAAAATCTTTTAAAAAAAATTCCTATTGGCCAAGTAGTTTTCATTCCAAGCAAAGATGCAAAATTAGGGGCGCCTGGATGGCTCAGTGGGTAAAGCCTCTGCCTTTGGCTCAGGTCATAATCTCAGGGTCCTGGGATGGAGCCCCGCATCAGCCTCTGCTCAGTGGGGAGCCTGCTTCCCTCTCTCTCTGCCTGCCTCTCTGCCTACTTGTGATCTCCATCTGTCAAATAGATAAATAAAATATTTTTTTAAAAAAGGCGAAATTAGAAAAAAAAAAAAATTCAGAACGTTGCCATGTGAGGGATGTGAAACACAGATCACGCAGATCACGTCAGTAGGTTCCAAACCAGAGGAATCCCTTTTCCGTGTCTGCAAAAGCCTTCAATTTAGCAATGTTTGGAGCAGCCAAATCGGGCTCCTATTACAGAAGCTAAAGTCACCAGACTTGGTTTCCCAGACTTCCTTGCAACCGGGTCACAGGTGTATGACTAATCTGAGCGACACCCAGACTTTGAAGGGGAGCTGGCCCCACAAAGGAGGAGGGGGGTCTGGGAGGTCATGGTGACACGGAGTCTCCATGGCTCGAGCAGCATGGGCTTTGGGAACCTGGTCTCGGAGCAGGAGCAGGGCTCTGCTCACCGGACTGGTTCTGCCACTTCTGCTCTGGGCCCGCAGTTCCCAGTCTGGTTCTCTGGCCCTTACTGGGAAGTCTGTGAATGCTGAACAAATACATTCCTTTTTATCCTAAACTCGCCAGGACATTCTCTGTTGCTTACAAGGAGAAACCCTAATACCAGTATAGCAACAATTAGCACCCCTAGGGCCCCACGCCCCCTCACAGCCTCTCTCTCTCCACAGCCTCTCCCTACACTTCCCGATGCTCGAATCCTCTGTCGCCCACATTCTCAAGGACTTCTTGCGGTCAGCAAAGTGTATAAACATCAAGTGTTTGGAGTAACTTACATTTGGTTCAAGTGTCCCCAGTGGGGAAGTGAGTAGACAGTGGCAGACTCACGTGGTTGTATGACATCCTTTCCAGGGAAACAGGAGGGGGGATATTTTAATCATTGGAAGGGGTGATGAACCAACAGACACGGTGGCTGATTTGCTGAAACAGGGCACCTCACTTGGTCTCAGGAAGTTTGGTTCTGTTTTCAAGTTATCTCTACACCCGACGTGGGGCTCAAACTCATGACCCCAAGATCAAGAGTCACACGCTCTACCGACTGAGCCGGCGGGCCAGGTGCCGTGGTGCTGGGCGGTCTTAAAAGGCTTTAATATGGGTTGGGCACAAGGTGCGGAAGGGGTGAGAAGACAGTCCAGGCACAGGAAAGAAAGAAAGAAAAGGGTCTATCGGAGTGAAAGGTGGAGTGGAGCATTAAGAGACGGGGCTGGACACGTGGGCAAGGGTCAGATCACATAGGACCCCGGAGGCCATGTCAGGGAGGCCCTGTAGGCAGTTCTGGAAGACCACTCTGGTGGAGGATGGGGACAAGGGAGGTCAGGGTGTCAGGAGACCAGCTGGGAGGATGTTGATGTGAAGCCGGAGAGAAGAGCTGGTGTCCCAGACTTGGCATGGCAGCAGCGGGGACGGAAAGAAGCCAATTTGGGAGAGATCAGGAGGTAAAGCCAGCAGGACTTGGTGACAGGTTGTGTGGGGGGTGAAGAAGGGAAGGGGCAAGGATGACCATCAGGGATTCTATTTGTACTGACGGAATAGCTGAGTGCGGTGGGGGGGTGACCGTGCTGTTCACGGGTCGGACAACACGGGCGGGTCACCTATTTGGAGAGATGATGAGCTTAGCTTTGAACATGTTGTTTTAATGGTCGTGGGACATCCACGGAATCCAACATGCAGTGGGACCTGGATGTCGGGTCTCTGGAGAGGGGTCTGGGTCAGAGCAGAGGTGAGCTGCTGGGGCGGGTGTGCGGGGTTGGACAGCCAGGGAATGACCGAGAGCAATGTTGAGTGTTCGTGAAGCACAAGAAAAGGAGAGAGCCAACGACCGGGCTCAGCGGGGAGGCTGGCTTTCCACGAAGAACAGAGGAAGGGAATCTACGGAGATCGAGAAAGGCCAGAGAAGTCAGCAGGAAACGAGTGGCATGAGTGCCAAGGTTGGAGGGGCCGTGGGTACGCAGTGCATTAAGTGAGTAAGATCATAATGGGAAGTGTCCGACAGCTAGAGGGGTGGGGGGCACTGGTGACCTCGACCACAGTGGAGCCAGTGGGTGGGGGAACCCGTGCTGGAGAGCGGGAAGGCAGAGGGCGGTCAGGGTTAAAATTGGCAACGGCGAAGGGGAAGCAAGTGGCAGCTGGAGGCTGGACTCAGGGGTGGTTGGAGGACTCTGCTCCCAACCCACCACGTGGAGATGGGAAGTGGGAGAAAGAGAGCCACAAGGAGGGCTGGGGACGGTTGTGGAAGGAGGTGATAAGGGCCTGTGTCCGGGAGGGTCACCGTTCCCGGGTCACAGGAGGGAGTCCCTATCGGACCAGCACTTCCTCCCCATGCCCACCCCCTTCCTGCCCATGCCCAGGCTCTCCTTGGAGCTGGAAGACAGCAGGGCAGAGTCACACCCTGTGAGCAGCTCTGTGCCCTCGGAGGTCCTTCTGCATGCCTGTAAGCTTGAGTTGGGGCTGGGGGTCAAGGCCGCTGAGGCACGGATAAGAATCCAGAACGTGGGGCCGTGGGGCTAGCAGTTTAGGCTTTCGGGGGCAAGGGTGGGAGAGAGCAGTGGGGGAGGACAGGAGCCGGGGTTGGGTTTCTGGTGGGTGCGCTGCAGCAGGGACTCGAACCTGGGGGAATGATGCCCAGCGCCCACAAGGTGCCCACACGTGTCCCCCTGCCCCCAGGTCCCCATGCCTCTCCTCTTGCTGCTGCTCCTGCTGCCACACCCGTCGTACCCCCAGGAGGTCTGTGAGGTCTCCCAGGTGACCACCCTGATGGAAGTGAACTGTGACAACAGGGGCCTGAAGGTGCTGCCCACGGATCTGCCAGGAGACACGGCCATCCTCCACCTGAGCGTGAACCCCCTGGGCGCCTTCTCCACAGCGTCCGTGCAGTCTCTAACCCGGCTGGCACGACTGTACCTGCGTCAGAGCCAGCTAACCCACCTGCAGCTGGAGGGTACGCTGCCTCGGCTGGAGAAGCTGGTTGTGTCCCACAATAAGCTGAAGAGCCTGCCCTTGCTGGGACAGGCACTGCCGGCCCTCACCATCCTGGACGTCTCCTTCAACGAGCTAACATCACTGTCTCCCAGCGTTCTAAGCGGCCTGGGCGAGCTCCGTGAGCTCTACCTGCGTGGCAACAAGCTCAAGACTGTGCCCCCGGGGCTCCTGCAGCCCGTGCCCCAGCTGGAGAAGCTCAGCCTGGCTGACAACAAGCTGAATGAGCTGCCCCTGGGACTCCTGGATGGGTTGGGGAAGCTGGACACCCTCTACCTCCAAGGGAACTGGCTGCGCTCCGTACCCAAGGGCTTCTTTGTGAACATCTTCCTGCCTTTCACTTTTCTCCACAACAACCCCTGGTCCTGCGACTGTGAGATCCTCTATTTTGCTCGCTGGCTGGACAGAAACTCCGACAAGGTCTACTTGTTCAAGGAGGGCGTAGATGCCAAGGCCATGACGCCCAACGTGGAGAGCGTGCGATGCGCCAACCTGGCCAACACGCCTGTCTACACCTACCCAGGGAAGGGCTGCCCCAGTCTTGGTGATGAGGATGACCTAAGCTACGATGACTATGAGAACGAGGAAGAGGTGGGACAGGTCTCTGCCACACGGGCTGTGGTCAAGTTCTCCACCAACACCAGAGCCCACACAACCCAGCGGGCCCCGACGCACTCAGTATCCGAGGCTTCCCCACACCGCCACGTGCCCCATCTGCCTTCCACCCTCGCGTCTGTGAAGAACCAGAGCCTGCTCCCAACCGCGCCAGAGCCCAGCATGGCCACCGCGCCCCACTCCACACCCCCCACCCCCCTAAAGCTCACCATGTCCCACCCCATACCCTCCACCACGCCCCCTACCATCCTGAAGCCCACCATGCCCCGGCCCATGACCTCAACCACCTCAGGGCTCATCACTTTTACCACGCCCCAGACCACCCCAGAGCCTACAATGACCTCCACCATGGCCCCCACCACCCCTCAGCCCCCCATCACAATTCCAACCACCCCAGAGCTCAACACAACTTCTACCATGCCCCCAACCGCTCCAGAGCCTACAACAACCTCCACCATGGCCCCCACCACCCCTCAGCCCCCCATCACAATTCCAACCACCCCAGAGCTCAACACAACTTCTA